>NC_080429.1:71607525-71704563 GCF_029873635.1 Malania oleifera | reverse complement strand
ATGTGGAGCAGAAGCAAAAGGGTTTCCATGCTTGTGATTATGCAAAAAGGGAAATTCCGTGTGTAAATTCATGACGCTGATCCTAAGGGTTTCGGGGGGAAATTGCAAATGGTTTTCCCAGGATAGCTATGAAGTTTTAGCAATTCGTGGGCAAATAGGTTAGTGCAAAGTCAACTAAAATTCACCATTTGGTAGTTTCTAAGGAGTTATAAGTCAGCGAGGGAAAACCGCTAGGAGGAGTTGTAGAGTTGTTCTTGTCTATTTCTGTGAATAGTAACCTGGGACCGATTGGTTTAGGTCTTCTTTCTATATACTGTTGAAGATGATTAAATGATGATGATAATCCGGTAATAGAATTCTTCAGAGGGATATTTTTGCCTCGGTATTTTTGTTCTTCTACATATGCTTATTCCTGGTAAAGGATCCTCAGTCTTTTGATAAAGTCGGCCGATAACCTTTGTAACGTAATCTTTTAATTTTCTCCCAAATCCTTGTTGTTAAGCTTTCATTGTGATGGGTGATTTAATATCTTTAGAACAAGGTTGCTTTTGTGCACGGAGGAGTATTGTTACAATATACGGCGTACTCACGAGATGAGAAATTATTACTTAGCGTGTGAGAGGAGGGGGATATAAGCGACAGCTGGAGAATGATTAAAGCGTATTATGCGAGTGGATGGCAGGTGGTATAATTAGATTTTTCAGGCTCTTGGTTGTTCCAGATTGGTTTTTGTCATTGATTCAAATTGTATTTTTCACTCCAAGTTTTTCTGTCATGAATCATGGCACTTATAGAGGTTTCTTCTTCATATCAAAAGGGGGCTGAGGTCCGGGGAATCCGTTGTCGCGATATTGTTCATCATCCTGGAATAAATTCTTTTCTAATTAATTTCAAAAAACAGTGGTCTGCGAGAAGCGATTTTACCATTTGCACACCCATGTGGTGGCACCATTGACTCGCATTTAATTACGCGGATGATGTTGTGATTTTTTCTAATGCTGGAAAAAACTCTGTTAGTCAGTTAATGGTGGTGATTAAGGAGTATGAACACTGACTGGCCAAAGGGTGATCAAGATAAATCAGTTATTTTTTTCTCAACAAGTGGGTGTTCAGATGATGAGAAATTCTTCATTAGCCTGGTTTTTTTTGAGGGTAAATTTCTTTTCACGTATTTGGGTGTGGCCAATCGTGGATGTAATGAAAGGCTATCGATTTTGACCCTTTAATCCAAAAAAATCAGTAAGAGAGTTGAGGGCTAGAAAAGTATACTGTTGTCTCAAGGAGGTCGTCTTGTTGGTTGATACATATGTTTTCAAGTATGTCATTGCATCTGTTAGCTTGTTCTAAATGTACCGAAACTGGTGATTAAAAAGATACAAGATATGTTTGCTTATTTTTTCTAGGGATTTAAGGAGAAAAGAAAAAATGAAATAGAGGGCTGGGAGAAATTGTGTGTTCCTGTGGAGGAGGGGGGGCATAGGAGTAAGGGACATTTCGAAAGTGTAACAGTCTTTGTTCATAAAGTTTGGTTGGCATTTATTAACGCAAAATTCTTTATGGGCTAGATTTTTTAAAGCAAAATATGTGAAAGGAGGACATATTGCTCTTTGCAGATCGCATGGACGAATTCTTCCTTTTGGAGGAAAGTTCTGCAGGTATCCTTAACAAGTAATCTAAGTGGAAGGTTAGAGAAGGAGATGTAAATTGGTGGTATGATAAGTTTCTAGATTCAGGACCTTTGGTTTGCAGATTGTCCAAATGGTGCACAATCTCATATCAAATTAAAAGACTTGGTTATCAATAATGCCGTGGATATGGAAAATTTGTAGAGGATTCTGGGTTTAGTAAAACAAATGAAGTGATGGAAAAGGTGAAAAATCTTAGAAATTCTTCAGACATTCTTTTATGGGTCTCGAAAAAGGATGGTTGCTTTAATACAAAATCCGCATGAGATGTTATCAGAGTTAGAGCTCCAAAATTTGATTGAGGTAAGTGGGTTTGGAACAATGGTTACTGAAGAAAATTTATATCTGTATGTGGAAGGCTGCTTTTGAGTGCCTAAGTGTTGATGAAAATGTGAAAAGGTGTGGGGTTTCACTTGTTTCGGCGTGTAATTGTTGTGAGATGAGGCAATCAGAAGATTTGGAGCATGTGTTAAATAAGGGAGACCTTGCTTTTGAGGTTTGGAGGAAGGTTTTCGGTGGAGGTAGGTGTCCCTTTCCTTAGGTAACAAAGTTTAGAAAGAAAGAGTCCAAATGTGATTTAATAGGGCTTCCAGGTTCTTTCATGGGTTTGATTCCTTGTTTAGTAGTGTGGAGGTTGTGGAGAAGGAGATGTGTGGCTAAAATGGGAGGAAAATTAGAGAGTAGTACTGATGTGTGGCTCTCCATTAAGTATTGGGGTGGGGGTTTTGAGTAGGAACATGACAGAAATGGTTCAATTAAAGGATGTTGATTTTTGGGTATTATAGAATCTAGAAGTGCAAATTGTGAATAAAAGAATTAAAACTATGCAAAGTTTGAGATGGCTAAAACCGAGGGCAAGGGAGGTTGAAACTAAATTTGGATGGAAGCAGCCTGGGGAACCTAGGGCCGGCGGGTGGTGGTGGCATCCTTAGAGACCATACAGGTTCTTTTGTGATTGGTTTTTCAAATTATTAAGTTCTTGTTCAAATAATGAAACTGAATTGAGAGCTGTGTTGGAGGGAATAAAGATTTGCAAAACATTTGGGTCATACCTGTATCGATATTGAATATGATTCGAATATTGTAGTTAATTGGATTAGAGCCAGGAAGTGCTCATTGTGGTATTTGTGGGATTTTTGGGAGCAGCTTATTGGTTTATTGGAGGGAGTAGATTTTCGATAAATCATTGGTATAGAGAAGGGAAAAAAGTGGCAGATGCCTTGACTCGACAAGGTGCTATGGGGAGGAATAGTTTGTTTTACAAATAGTAGTCAACTCCCTAGAGTTAGCAATGGGTTTGTATAAATTGGAAAAAATGTGTACAACCTACATGAGGTATGTTAGCTGATTTTCCTTTTGGTTTTAGCTTATGTCTTATGTTGTTTATCTTTTGTTTTGTTTTGTTGCATGAGGTTTGTTTTGTAGGTTCCGTTTTGTTTTGTTTTGTTTTGTTTGGACTTGTAACTCGGTTTTTTGGTTGTATGTTGGTGTTGTTCTTTGGGAGGTTTTTAACGTGTTGTCATTTGTTATCTCCCATTGATTGTCTTGTAACCACGGTATTTCTATACCAAAAGTGAGGGGTTATCAATAAATAAATGGAGGTGCCTCCCTTCTTTAAAAAAAAAAAAAAAAATGCTAGTGCAATATGTATCGGACATGAATTATACTATGTTGTAAATGTAAATCAAAGGCCAGGAAAGAAAATAATATTCACAAGTACTTAATTATTTGTATTTCCGTTCTTACGTTTGAAAAGATCACGTCGTTCGATAATTTAGTAAGATTATTAAACTTAGTTTTGTGTTGTATCAATATGTAATAGAGAAACCGTAAAACATCTTAATATTTTTCATAAAATTTAATTTTATTTATGAGAGGGCAAGAGTCGGCCTATAGCGCCAACTTCCAAATTTGCATTGAATGCAATTTAACACTTAACCTGGCTATAACTCATTACAAGTCGTAGTAAATTGTATTTCTTTATCTGCAGAGATTAGATTTTCTATGCTATTAATTTTATAGACATTTGAATATTGTTTGATAAAAAATCAAGCACCTTTCAAGGGATTTGTTGTAATGTGATTGAGGCTCTAAAATTAGAAAAATTAGAAAGCGACATTTTTCTGCTAGCAGCTCCTCTAGTTCAAATTTCTCCAAATCTATTCAATCGAAAGAACCAAGTCCTTTGTTGATGAGAATGACAATACGTTAATTTGTGTATTTTGATGGCAACAACTAGAGCTGGACTCATCTTGTAGTAGTTGTTCAACTAGTAGCGACAATAGCCTGGATTTATCTTTGTTGATGAGAATGATAATTGCTTGATTGAAAGATATATAGCATCAGGCGGTGTAGTATGGATTAGATTATTAAAACAAATTCTTGTGCTTTCACAAAACTTACTACTCATCTCCAAAGTTTGTGGGTGTCTTATCATCCTATAAATCTATAAAATATTAGGATCATAATCAATTAACTTGAGAATTTGTGTGTGTGTGTGTGCATGCGCGCTCGTGCATTTTGAGTGGAGTCTATTCCTACACATCTGTGAGGTCAAAATGGATTTGTTGGAGATAACAATACCCGAAAACACTTCCAAGTTTAAAAGTTTAAAATGAGTTCCATAATTTACATATTTTATTCATTTCATAGTTCAAGTGTCCAAATCACACATTTGAGGCCTAAATTGAGTGAGTTAGTTCCAACACATCCGCAAGGTCAATGTGGAAGTTTCGAAACTCACGGTGCCCCAAAATTCATCCCGGTTTGAAAGTTAGACACTTAAAACTATATCACTTGTTAACTAGTTATAATTTTTGTATTTCAATTAATTTTTACTTATATAGTTGTGAAGTTTTTTATTCATTTTTTGTTATGTGGACTAGCTAATTAGGTCATGCATGTTAGTTGTGATTATATACATTCTAATATTTTAATTAAACCTAAATCATAAGTATAAATACTTGTAAAGTAACTTAAAGGAAATTATAGTTCTCTTAATGGGAATAAAAAGAACAATACTTAATTATAATCTATCTAATTTTGCCCAATTCTCATCAATCAAATTGGAATTTTCTTCCTGACTAAACAACCTAAATAAATTTTTAGAATTTAAAGGAAATTACTTGTTAAAAACTATGATCGAATTCATAGCCAGCAATTATAAATTAGAATAGGATGAATTTGAAGACAGGATCAACAAATTAGTTTTTTCTTTTTTTAATACAACTCCCTTTAAGTTCAAATTCTTAGTTCTCTATTATATATACCATGAAAGGGGTTTTGGCATTTAATTAGGAGTAGTGTATAATATTATTAGTGTTGTATTAAAATTAAATTATCTTTTTAGGAAATATTTTTATTTAATATATGAAAAATATTAGAAAACATTTTTTGATTGGCCTTGTTTGATTGACATCATATAAGAATTTTGGGAGATAAAAGGAAAGGAAATATATAAAATTAGATGAAAACTAATTTTTTTTTCATTTTATTTTTTTTTCTATCTTAAATATATGAGCAAGTAGGGATGATGAAAATTAATTTGCCTAATATAAATAGAACTTAAGAAAATTAGTGGCTTATGGGATATAAAAAATTGCTCATATATATAATCTGCTCAGCATTTTTTACTTTTATTTTTTTTTTTACTTTTAAAATATATAAACCGAAAAAAAAATAGATTCCTTAATATTATTTAAATTTATGGTAGGGCGTGGTACGTAACAAAATCCAATGTACAAACTGAAGATAAAATTTTGTAATTAAAAATATTAAGGAAAGGATTTCAGGAATAATTAAAATTTAATATTATTTGGGAAAAAAAAAATTCAAAAATGCTAATTTCCCTCGCAGGCGTTCAGGCAAGCGGGCAATTTTTATTTCTTGACCGTTGCAACGAGGTCGGTCAGAAAAAATTCCCATTCCCACCGACATTGTATCCCTTTATATCCGGCGACCTTAGCTTTTGCAGGTGAAGCTTCTCTCTCTCTCTCTCTCTCAGGCCATGTCAGCTTTTCGTCGTTGCGGAAGAATCGATTTTATTACTGGAAGTTTTCTTCATTAGATTGGATGTGCAGCTTCAAATTGAAATTATCCATACGAGGTATCCTTTGAATCAAGATTGATTTTCCCTTTTTTCATTTTGTGTGGCACTTTATTTCAACAATTGATGTGCACTTTCGTCTCCATCCCCCCCACCCAATCTCCTCCGCCGCCGCCCGTCGCGTCCAGCGACTCGAGCATCGCCGAGTAGAACTCGAAGCCTTCGTCAGTTCAGTCGTCTCTCGTCGGCCTGAAGCGCTGCAGCAGCAGCCCTGCAAGGCAGAACCAGAGCACCAGGCGGCGGCGGATGCTCTACAAGTCTCCTCAACCCCACCGGGTAGACCCAACAACTCATCCGGCCGCCGAGGGAATTCTGATGAATCGCGAAGTTGTAGAGCAATCTCCGGCGCCTCTCGCCTCGCGTCGTGGTGTTCGTGGACGGCGAAGAGTGGGCGGACGCCGGCACGTCCTCGTTTTGCCGGGATTTCGTCAACGGCCTCAAGTTCTACTCGGCGATGCTCTAGTCGCTGGACGCGACCGGCGGCGGCGGAGGAGATTGGGCGCGGAGGATGGAGACGACATGGAAGTGCACATGAATAAAATTAAAATTAACTTCAGAAAAAACTCTTGAAAACAAAAGTTTTGCACAGATTGTTTTGATCCAGTTTTGGTGCCGGACTCACAAGAAGGCATCGATCTGTACAGTTGTTGCTGTCTTCCTGAATCATATGTATATTTATTCATGTTATACTTTCTCTATGTTTATGTTCTTCTTCTTTTTTCAAAAATGCAAATGTCGAATTACCGATTGTTATCCGTTGAAATCTAGAAAATATATTTTAAAAAAATTAAAGAATTCATCTTTCATATTTAATTATTAAAAAATGGAAAGAAAACAAAATATATAGGAAATTAACAAATAAAATTTTAATTTTATACACAATTAGTATTTGATTTTTAATTTTTAATTATGTTGAAATAAATTTTATTTTTAATAATATTTAATACGGAAAAAATGTGCTTCCTTCTTATGTCTATATATTAAGACTCAAGCTCTAATTTAGCTATATATATGAGATTTTACCATTGTCCTAATATGTTTAAATAAATATTAGATGGAAGTGGTTGATGTCACAGGCAAGACGGACGACGACGAACTGTTGTTTAAGAGTGATCATCAACCCAAAGAAGACTGGAATTTATTTATGCTTAACAATCTGAGATCTAATTTGGAGTATTCCATGGTTTCCACTTCTTCCTCTGTTGTCAATCAGACAATCCACCGGAATGTTTCCAATAATTCTCTACCGGTAATATATGTATTCTTTTTCTACTATCATTTATTCTCCAAAAAATTAATTCCTTTATGTTTCTCCTTAATTAATTATTTTGTGAAAATTATCGTTGTTCTTTCATTTGGTGAATTTGATCAATTCTACTTATTTGATTGATTATCGGTTTTAGCAATTTTGATTTTTTTTAATGAATTACATATAATTCTAATGTATTAGGTTTTTAATGAATTACATCTTACTTAATTGAATTTTTCAAAAAAAAAAACTAAAAAGAATTAAAAGGCTGAAATTTGTGTCCCAAAGTCACCCCTAACAGAACATGGAAATTACGAAACCTACCTTGCAAATCCTAAACGCCCAAATTGGTTCAACTCCAAGAAAAAGCTGGTAGCAATTTTCCGGCACATGCTATTTTATTGATTTTTTTTTTTCATTTCCTTTGGCTGATTTCTTGGGGTTTTCCAACGTACGTAAAATTAGCTTTTATATATAATTTCCTTGTTTCACCACTTTTTTCTACCATCATGCTTTTAATTATTTATTGAACAATGGATTATTTATTTTAAAAAATGATATCTCTTTGATGCATGCATGTTGTGATTTTAATAAAGGTACAGACGATGGACAATTTGAAAAAGAAGAAAACGGCAGGTCGAAGAAAGGTGGCAATGAAAAAGATTGAAGATAAAAGAAAGCGCCAAGTTACATTTTCAAAGCGCCGACAAGGCCTCTTTAAGGCTGCGAGTGAGGTGTGCGTACTCTACGGCGTGGAGATCGCCATTGTTGCCAAGTCTCCTGGCAACAACTTCTTCTGCTTCGACCATCCCAACTCGGACTCCGTCATCGACAGCTACCTTGCAAGCCAAGGCTCTCCAGTAGTCGAGGGTTCTCCTCGGCCAGCATGTGGCGGCAGCGGAGGGTCCTGGTGGGAGCAGCCCATTGATGCAATGACATTGCAAGAGTTGGAGGAATTTCAAGCCGAGTTGGAGCAATTTCAAGTTGAGTTGGAGAATTTGAAACAAGAAGCTTTGGGCATATAAATTCACTTCTGGTAGATGTTGATGTATAAATATATATATTTTTTCTTTCTTCCGGTTGGGTTGACTGATGAGATAAGACTTTTTGCATTAAATCCATATAAATTCACTTTAGGGTTGACTGATGAGATAATATGTAACTAATGAGTGCATCCATACGGCTACATGTAACATTCATTCCTTATCACCTAAGATTTTTCTTTTCATTTGAAAAAATAAAAAATCT
Organism: Malania oleifera; assembly: GCF_029873635.1. Lineage (NCBI taxonomy): Eukaryota > Viridiplantae > Streptophyta > Magnoliopsida > Santalales > Ximeniaceae > Malania > Malania oleifera. The sequence goes on along the minus strand of NC_080429.1, from coordinate 71,696,276 downwards.
TTCCATTTTTAAAATATATATATATATATATATATATATATAGTCATTTGGTTGCAAAAAATATTTTTATTTTTAAAAATTATAAAATTTAATTTATTATATTCTTTTTAAGATTCTTATTGAAAGAGTAAATAGGAAAGAGTTTGTTTAAATGTACAAAATAATTTTTCCATTTTTATTTCTATATTTTAAAATAATTATTAAAAAAAGACAACATGTTTTTCAATTTTTCAAAAAAGGATATAAGGTACCATTTGATAAAATGAATTTCGATATTTGATTTGAAATTCATATATCAGTGGATAATTAATTTCAAGTCCATGCATTTGATGTGTTAAAATACACAATAATTATGTAAAAATTCAAATCCAAATTATAGCATACTCACCCCTAGTACCTATGAAGGTACAACATGGTTTACAATGAATAAGAGGTAACAAATAATTTTAAGGAGGGGGTGGGGGGGGAGGCAATATTTTCATTAAAGGGGTTCCTTCAACCAAAGTAAGCAGGAAGAGGATATACAAATAATAATTTGTGAACTATAATGGCTATGCTCGAAAATGTTGTCAAAGGTTTGGCGGGCAAGTTGTATTTGGTTAAAGAGCAAACTAGCTTCTTCCTTTTTACTACAGCTTTCTAATACCTCTTCAATACTTGACAGAACTTTCACCCTTGATTTGAATCTAATATGCTGCAAGAATTCTGAACATGTTGGTCATCCTGACTCAAATCTCGGAAAACCGTATGCTGGATTTGTATTCCACTAGCCGAATGTTTAATGTCCTCCTCCCCAATACTCATTTCCTGATATGCAGGAGCAAAATTTTCGACCTGCACTCTTTGGATCCTGAGTATGCCCAGGTTTTTTGGATGTATTTTTGATTTGGTGTAATACCTTGTTTGTTTGGCCTAGATATGCCCAGAGTATTTGTACATACGTACTTTGATCAATATACACTTTTACCATTTGATCAAAAAAAAATAAGGAGGTACTCGTGTTAGCATTACTGCACACATGGGCTTGATCCTTCTGCTGGAAACCCATTTCCTTCCTTTGAATCCAAAGATTCAACCTTTCTTAGACATTGGGCTTGTTCAAATAATTGCCCCAGTTTAGTCAAAAAGAAATGCATCCTTCTTCAATAACTTGGGCCAGGTCCAAAACGAGTAACATACAGCCTGGCTCAATTCTTTTCGCAGCCTCCTCCCTGAAAGCAAACCTAGATGCCTCTGAGATGATCGCCACTCCATCCAGAATCCTAGATTCCTTCACATTCTGATTGATTGATTCTGTTCAATTTGTCACTTGCATCACACCTCCACATCAACGGCACAATTCTTCTTTCCCGGCTAATTTCCAGAATTAACTTGGCTACTGTGACCCCCTCCATCCCTCTGTTTTCCTTCCAGCACCACCTGACTCCGTGATAACTATCAGCACCAACACCTCCAGAATCCGCACAAAAAAAAAGATCATTTATGAAGCCTTGCCACGCATTGCCTTTAGCGCCTTCTGGAATAAACACTGAAAATATCTTTCCTTTCTGCCCCAGCCCTAACTCCAAAAAATTCTTTCCCATCTAATCAACATCCAATACTTCGTGAATCCCATTCCAAAATTTTGAAATCTCCTTTGCATCTGACCGAAAGAAGACAAACCATCAGCAAACCAGACCACCGCTTCTGCAGAACACCTAGCCCACCTGTTACGGGAGGCATTATTCCCGACCACAAGCAAAGACGAGATTCATTATATCAAATGGTATATGAAATTAAAAACTAATTATTTGGACTCCAAATTCAAATGCATTGCCTCAATTTCACGTTCGCACACAGACAAATGTGATCCTGACATTAACAAAAGAAATATGCACACTAACGAAAAGACAATTTATTACATGCTTTTCTTATGCCTTTCACAATTAAAATCCAGTACAAACTTGTTCCTGAAGTTAGGTAAATTAGTTAAACACTAGTGTTATGCTATTAATAACAAACATTAATTATAAATAGGTGCGGAAACAGCTTAATTTGCACAAGATAAATGGGGCGGCTAATGTACACGGCATAACTATAAATGGTCATCTACCTTCATCAATGGAAGAAAGAGAAATTGAATTCCTAGAATAACCCTCAACAAAACTGCTACCGGAAGAAATCTTGGTAGCACCGGTGCATGTATAGTGAGAGCGGAAGTACTTGTTGAAGTCCACCGCCCTTGGCGACCCTGAATGCCTGGTCTTCCAGGTTTAGGCAAAGTAAACGAGTCACTTGACAGCATGAGATTAACAGAATTCATGTCAGGCCTGTCTTGAATGCTTGCTTGACAACATAGCAACCCTAGTTGTATGCACATTGCTGCCTCATCAGGGTTGGGGTTGCACCTGGAAAGGCTAAGATCAACCAACTCCAATGCCTTGCCTCTTTGAAAGAGTGCCCAGGTCTGTGCGGCAGGAAGGAAAATAAACGAGGATTAAATGAAAACAATCAATGCATCTTCATTTTGGAAACAAAAATGTAATCATATATTCGATGAAGATATGTATTGCCAACTTGAATTTAAATTAATTGCAAGAAGCATGACTATGCACGGATGCATTTAACATATTATATCGTAAGAGGGAAATCTAAACTGGATGTTCTTTCTGTCCTAGTTTGTCAAAGGGACTCAAAAACCTGACAGAATCTCTGATCAGTGCACTTCCCAGTTTCCTCCATGGAATCATAAAGTGCACGGTGAGCTCATTTAAATGTAAGGTCAATATTTAAATCGATATTCCAAGAATAAATTGACTCATGGAAAAATCATTTGTTTGCCAAAACTCTAAACTCTTGGAAAGGAAAATATGGAATTTGATTTTTTGTGTTTGGTTATCAAGCAAAGTGAGAAAAAAAAAAAAAAAACCATGAACTTTCAACCCCCAAAAAAATCAGCTAGCAAAAATATGTCGGTTTAAACAAATGCTTCATAAATGAATTAAATGTTTTCCCATAACATACACCTTGTCAAGAATCCTTGTGTAAACAAGAATACGCCTACCTCAGGAATCCTTTTTACTTCTACGAAAGCAAATGATGAATTCTACAGCACCAGCACCTAAAAATCATAAAAGAGAAGCAGTCAAACTTTCACCAACACTATATTTAACCACTAGCATTAATAAACTCAAAGTAGGATATCTGTTAAAAGAATTTTGAATTCCTAAACAATAAAATATAAAAACTAAACTTCCACCAACAGTATATTTAGAATAATATTCAAAGCAACACTGGATTAAGGCAGACCCACATAATGGCGGCAAGTTGTTTAAGCACATGGTACAAAACAGGCTGTCGGACATTCAGTTTTGACTGTGTACATGCCTACAATTCTCAAGGATATAAAAACATGGATTTGTAATTTGAAGAAAATTATTGCATGCTAAAGTAGACCTACAAGCCTTCACTTGTTAAAGGAAAAAAACACAGATTATGTTTTAATGTTCAACTTTAGATTAAAAAGGAAGCTGCATAAACAAAACAAAAAAAAATGACCTCCCAAATAATTGCATCATAAACTATTCTCTAACACTTACGTAACTCAAGAGGTCTACCTTTTCTGCACCAAGCCGCCCATCATGATTCTTTCTCCCACACAATCTCCAACACCAAATCAACAAAGCTAAAAACGTCAGACTTCACTGACAAGTATCCATGTAAAGCGGTATTCAGGAGCCATGTAACCACTGCAATCCAACAAAAGTTTTGGGTTGCACGTTTCAATTTCCACGAGGATCCTCCTGGAAATGTCAACTATAATACTAGCCAAGGGAAACTTAAATAAAGAAGACAATAAAATGACTAAGTGTTAGGTTTTAGCAGTAAGCAACACAGAGATCTGAAGCAAGAAAATTACTCACCGAGTACCAAAAATCCTAAATGTCAGTGTATGGGTGCCTTACCGAGAAAAAAGCCTTGCCAAGCCAAAATCTGAAATCTTCGGATTCAACTCCTCATCCAATAGTATATTACTAGCTTTGATGTCTCTATGAATAATCCTTTCAGGAGCCTCTTCATGCAGGCATAGAAGACCTCTTGCCACACCTGTAACTATTTGATACCTTCTCTGCCAACCAAGGATGCCGACTTTGTTTTGTCTATATAATTTATATAAATAAATAAAAATAAATTTTAAAAACTCACGTACTAAATTCGTCAATATGAAATAAGAAAGGTGCTTTTACCAAAGAGGAAATGGTCAAGGCTCTTGTTTGGTAGAAAGTCATAGACAAGCATCTTCTCAGGTCCTGCACAACACCCCAACAACATAACCAGGTTCTTGTGCTGAATTTTCAGTAACAGTTTTACATCATTAATGAATTCTCTCATTCCCTGTCTTGACATCAGAGACAACTTCTTCACAGCTATTTCTTGACCATTTGGCATTAACCCCCGGTTAAAAATATAAATATACACAAACACGCATACAAATGAAAATCATTGCATAGATCTCGTACAATGTTAACCAACCCAAAATAAAGATCTAAGCCATAGGTAGGACTCATTGAAAGCTTACAAACACATCAAAGGACCAAAAATAGTCTAATACAAAAATAGTCTAAAAACATTATATAATGAAAATAGAGCAAACGACCAGATTGATTCAAATCATCAATTTGGGAGCAAATTTACATCTCTGCACATGAGTTTGTAGTATTCTTGAATACACATACAAGTACACATACACATACACATATGCATACACATACACGTACATGCATGCATTACATGCATATAGAGATACCTACACAAACACACACACGCATTTATACCCCCAAACAAACGAAGCCAAAGAACTTTTTTGAATTGTCAATTAAGTGATCAGACTTTGGTGGGCAAATCAGTGCCACCATTGACTACACTAAAAAAAAATTTAGTATTATTTGGCTTCCAACAAAACTACTATTGCCTTCTCTCAAATTCTGGAGAAGATGAGAACTGGATCATAAACCATAGGTAGCTAATGGCCCCGTGACAAGAATATATATAAACATTATACATCACATGAATGCACATGTGTATCAAAGCACTATGTTTCTGTGTAATCGACATCATATAAATATGCTATAGTTGCTTATTAGTTTAGAGAGCTACAGGAAGAGTACTCGCGCCATTTTGTCAACGACAACCAAAAAAATTGGGTTCAAATCTAATTCGGAATACTCCATGGTTTCCGCAGCTTCTTCTGTCGTCCATCAAACAATCCACCAGAATGTTTCCAATAATTCTTTGCCGATAATATATATATTTTCATCCATCTTCAATTCCAGTAATTCAAAATAGGCTTTCTAGTAGTAGTTGCAAATCCAATTGTCGGAAATTTAAGCATTGCATCATATAAATTCAATGTGGATCATATATATAAATGAAATCAGAATTGAATTTTTGTATTTCTTGAATAATTTTGTACAAGCCAATACAATCTACTTATAATACAATCCCTACTCTAAATATGGAAACAATCTCCTAAAGAAATTTTACTCAATAATATACAATAAATACCCCCTAAATCTCTCCAATATATACGAGAATTCTACAATATATATATATATATGAATTGAAGAAGGAGAGGGCAAGTTCAAATAAAATTCAATTGATCGAAACAAATTTAAAAGATGTATTAATTAATTACGAAACAAATAACTAATTAATCTAGAAAAAAAAAACAATTAATTAATTACCATCAAATTATTGTCCTGATCGAAAGTAGTGCTAGCTCTACATATATTAATTACTACATCTATATATTAAGGCTCAAACTCTAATTTAGTTTTATATATGTATATGTATATATGAGATTTTATCATTGCCATAATATGTTTAAATAAATATTTGAGAATGACGTCAAATTCTAAGTGATAGAAGCGGTAGACGGCGACGAGCTGTTGTTTAGGAATGATAATACAAGAATTTAGTTATGCTTCACAGCCTTAGATCTAATTCGGAGTACTCCATGGTTTCCGCTACTTCCTCTGTCGTCAATCAGACAATCCACCAGAATGCTCCCAATAATTCTCTGTTGATATATATATATATTCTTTCTCAATCATCTTCAATTCCCAAAAATATTAATTCCTCTACGCTTCTCTTTAATTAATTATTTTGTGAAAATTGTTGTTCTTTCATTTAGTGAATTTGATAGATTCTATTTATTGATTATAAATATTTGCTCTGGATAAGCATCTTAAATAATCAACTACTATCAAATTAACTACCTAGAAAAAAAAATTTCTCACGACTACAGTAATTATGAAGTTTAGCTACCATGACTGCAAGAGCCCCCAAAGCGTCTTCTTAATCATCTTTATATAATTCGCTTATCTTTTTCAGAACTTCTACTGATACAGTTATTCATCGTTATTTGATTATGTGTAATTTTAGTTTTAACAATTCACTTTTTTGAAAAAACTTAATTACTGTGGTTCTAATTAATTAATGTTTGCAGAGCAGACTTAGAAATTTTGTAAACCCTTTATGTATATAGGGTTTTGAAGTTTAAATTATTCGAGGATTTTAATTTAAAAAGTTTGATTTTGCTTTATATATATCAATCGATCAGTTTATTATGCTGTGCAATTTTGAGTAGGATTTCTTCAACAAATTCTACTAATGATCGATGCAGTCATCATTAGTAATACTCACTCAACACTATCCTAAAATAATTTAAAATTTTTACATTACTTACTATAACTAACCTGCATGACTCTTAAAATTTGAAAGTCATTAGTAGAACTTGTTGAACTACTAATGATCATATATTCTCTCGTAAAATGAAAATTAAAATACTAAAAATTTAGGATAAAATTTTTTTTTTTTTTTTTTTTATTTGTTAACTCTTAAGAGAGTTAAAATACTCTTATCTCATCAATCTGCTCTACTAGAAGAAAGAAAAAAATATATATACATCTCCATCTACCATCACAACTAGCTAACCTCATATATGGCCGCAGCCTGTTGTTCTAAATTCTCCAATGCGGCTCAAAATTGCTCCAACTCCTCCAACATCATTGCATCAATAGGCTGCTCCCACCAGGACCCACCGCTGCCACCACATGCCGACAGAGGACAACCCTCGAGGATCGAAGAGCCTTGGCCGGCGAGGTAGCTATCAATGACAGTGTCCGAGCTGGGATGGCCGAAGCAGAAGTTGTTGTCAGGTGACTTGACAACAATAGCGATCTCCAAGCCGCATAGTACGCACACCTCACTTGTAGCCTTAAAGAGGCCTAGTCGGCGCTTTGTAAACGTGACTTGACGCTTGCTTTTATCTTCAATCTTCTTCATCGCCACCTTTCTTCAACCTACCATTTTCTTCTTTTTCGAATCTCCCGTCGTCTGTATCCTTATGAAAATCACAACATGCATGCATCATATTAATTGTTACACTTCATATATTTATATAGAGAAAGAGAGAGAGATCATTTTTTAAAATAAATAATCCATTGTTCAATAAGTAATTAAAAGCATGAAGGTAGAGAAAAGTGGTGAAAAAATGAAATTAAAAATAAACCCTAATTTTACGTATATTCAAAAAACCTCAAGAAACCAACAAAGAAAAATATATTATCGGCAGATAATAATCGGAAACATGTGGGTCTACCCTCTGGGCATGGACGAAAGACAAAGCATTGGAAACCGTGGAGTACTCCTAATTAGGGACGTGATCTTTGGGTTGATGATCAGTTCTAAACCCCACCTTGTCACCTTTCATCCCACCGGCAACGGAAATTGGTTCGATGAATGAATGAATATTCATTCGATCCCAGAAGGGAATCGTCAAATTAAAACAGCTTCACCAGCAGACACGACCCGAAATCAAAGAGAGAGAGAAGCTTCACCGGCAAAAGCTAAGGTCGCCAGAGAGACAGAGCGAGAAAGAGATGTGATTAAGCAACGGTGATTTTGAATATAAAGGGATACAATGTCGGTTGAAACGAGATTTTTTTCCGACCGACCTGATCGCAACGGTCAAAAAATAAAAATTGCCTGCCCGCCTAAATGCGGTGAAGGGAAATTGGCAATTTTGAATTTATATGATGCAATGCTTAATTTTCAAACAATTGGATTTGCAACTACTACCAAAAAGCATATTTTAAATTACTAGAATTGAAGATAGATTGCCAACAAAGAAAAATATATTACCGACAAATAGTAATTGAAAACATTCGAGTCTACCATCTGGTAATGGACAAAAGAGGAAGCATTGGAAACCATGGAGTACTCCAAATTAGGCACGTGCTCTTCTTCGGGTTGATGATCAGTTCTAAACCCCCAACTTGTCGCCTTCCATCCCGCCGACGACAGAAATTAGTTCGACGAATGAATGAATATTCATTCAATCCCAGAAGGGAATCCTCAAATTAAAATAGCTTCACCCGCAGACACAACTCGAGATCAGAGAGAGAGAGAGAGCAAGGGATCGAGAGAGAAAAGCTTCACTAGCAAAAGCTAAGGCCACTGGAGACACAGAGCGAGAGAGAGTTGTGATTAGGCAACGGTGGTTTGAATATAAAGTGATACAATGTCGATCGAAACGGGAATTTTTTCTAACCGACATATTCGCAATGATCGAAAAATAAAAATTGTTTGCCCACCTAAACGCAGTGAAGCTTTTGCCTTAGCTGATCTCGGGCCCTGTCTGTGGGTGAAGCAATTTTAATTTGAGGAATCCCTTCTGGAATTGAATGAACATTCATTCGTCGAACCAATTTTCGTCACCAGCAGGATGGGAGGCAACAAGCTAGTGATTAGAACTGATCAACAACCCAAAAAAGATAACGTGCCTAATTCGAAGTACTCCATGGTTTCCAATGCTTCCTCTTTTGTTCATGACCAGAGGATAGACCCAAACATTTTCGATCATTATCTTTCGGTAATATATTTTTATCTGCTGGTTTCTTGGGGTTTTCCGAATGTATGTAAAATTAGGATTTATATTTAATTTCCTTTTTTCACCACTTTTCTCTACCATCATGTTTTTAATTATTTATTGAACGGTGGATTATTTATTTTTTTTAAATGATCTATATATATGAAGGGTAACAATTAATATGATGTATGCATGTTGTGATTTTTATAAAGGTACAGACAACATATGATTCGAAAAAGAAGAAAACAGCACGTCGAAGGAAGGTGGCGATGAAGAAGATTGAAGATAAAAGCAAACGCCAAGTCATGTTTACAAAGCACCGACAAGGCCTCTTTAAGGCTGTGAGTGAGGTTTGTGTACTCTGCGGCGTGGAGATTATCATTGTTGTCAAGTCACCTGACAACAACTTCTTCAACTTCAGTCATCCCCGTTTGAACACCATCATCGACAGCTACCTCACCAACCAAGGCTCTTCAGTCGTTGAGGGTTGTCCTCCACCAGCATGTGGTGGCAACAGAGGTTCCTAGTGGGAGCAATCTATTGATGCAATGACATTAGAGGAGTTGGAGCAATTTCAAGCCGAGTTGGAGAATTTGGAACATCAGGCTTCGGCCATATATGGGGCTAGCTAGTTGTGATGGTAGATGGAGATGTATAATTTTTTTTTTTTCCTTTCTTATGGTAAGGAAGACTGATGAGATAAGTGTATTTTAACTCTCTTAAGAGTTAACAAATAAATAATAATAATAAATTATCCTAAATTTTTAGTATTTTACTTTTCATTTTATGAAAGAATATATGATCATTTGTAAGTCAATAAGTTTTACTAATAACTTTCAAATTTTGAAAGTCATGCAGGTTAGTTATAGTCAGTAATACAAAAAGTTTAAATTATTTTAGGATAGTGTTGAATGAGTACTACTAATGATGACTACATCGATCATTAGTAGAACTTGTTGAAGAAATCCTACCCAAAAATTGCACTGGATAATAGATTGATCAATTGGTTTATATAAAGCAAAATCAAACTTTTTAAATTAAAACCCCAAAAAAAAATTAAACTTCAAAAACCCTATATACATATAGGATTTACAAAATTTACAAGTCTGCTTTCCAAATTTTAATTAATTAGAATCATAGTAATTAATTTTAAAAAAACATGAATTACTAAAACTGAAATTACACATCATCAAATAACAATAAATGGATGTATTAGTAGAAGTATTTGTAAAAGAAAAAGATGAGCGAATTATATAAAGACGACTAAGAAGACTCTTTCGAGAGCTCTTGCATGCATGGTAGTTAAACCTCATAATTACCGTAGTTGTGAGAAAAAAAAAAATTTAGCTAGTAAATTTACTGGTAATTAATTAATGGCATTTTTTTCTAAATTAATTATTTAGCTTGCAATACATTTTGTTTTTGAAAATGGTGTATGTGGTTGATTATTTAAGATGCTATCCAGAGCAAATATTTATAATCAATAAATAGAATCAATCAAATTCACCAAATGAAAGAACAATTTTCACAAAATAATTAATTAAATAGAAGTGCAGAGGAATTAATTTTTTGAGAATTGAAGATAGCTGAAAAAGAATATATATACATATATTACCGATAGAGAATTATTGGAAACATTTTGATGGATCGTCTGATGGACGACAGAGGAAGCAGCGGAAATCAAGGAGTACTCCAAATTAGATCTTAGGCTATCAAGCATAACTAAAATCCTGTCTTCTTCAGGTTGATGATCATCACTCCTAAACAATAGCTCGTTTCCGTCCATCCCGCCGACGACGTCTACCGCTTCCATCTGTTAGAATTTGACGTCATTCTCAAATATTTATTTAAACATATTAGGGCAACGGTAAAATCTCAAATATATATATATATATACATATATAGAACTAAAGTAGAGCTTGAGTCTTAATATATAGACGTAGTAATTAATATATGTAGAGCTAGCACTACTTTCGATCAGGACATTAATTTGATGGTAATTAATTAATTGCATTTTTTCTTCTAAATTAATTAGTTATTATTTAGCTTATAATTAATTCATGCATCTTTTAAATTTATTTTGATCGATCGAGTTTCATTTGAACCTACCCTCCCCTTATATATATATATATATATATATATATGTATATATATATATATATATATATATATTAATATTATCGGCAAAGAATTATTGGAAACATTCTAATGGATGACAGAGGAAGCAGCAAAAACTATGGAGTATTCCAAATTAAATCTCAGGTTGTCACAAATGACAATTATATCGTTAACTCACTCAACATCATCCCAAAAGTTGAAGTCGCGGCATACATTCCCAACTAAATACAAATATAATTTACTCTAGAACTTGCCAAAGATTTGGAAAACAAATAGGCTAAAGCCTCTGATCTCACCGACACTAAGCAAATCAGGTCTGATAATAATAATAATAATAATAATAATTCTCTCAAATAAAATGAGAATGATTCATCCTTGGTTCACTCAAGATTAGGGAATACCCAATTAGATGAAATACAGACAGCTGCCTGATTATCATAAACCAAATTTATAGGTTGTGACCACTTAAAACCAAGTTCTTGTAGAATGTTCTTCAACCAAGACAACTCACACATAGGGGATCATTCAGCTCACAGAATCCTTCACAGTGATGTGATATCCTACACATGCTTCAACACTAATTAACTAAATGACCCATCTCCTCAGATTTCTCAACAAATTGAACTAATGGATGGAGGGGAAATTTTCACAAGCAAACAAAAAAAATGTGAGCTGCGACGAGTGAAGATAAAGCAAATAAAACAAAAGGTGCAGACAATGCAACGAAGCGACATTGACTAGTGTTAAAGTAAATGCCGAACATGGGCATCAAGTGCCGAATAGAGACCTCAATGAATTCAATATTTGATTAGTTTTCTTATTGCATTCTGTTGTGTTGTTACAATCCATTTTATAAGCTTATTCTAGAGCTAACAACTCCCCATATAATCTGGATCAATGGAAACCTATTCTACCAGAAAAAATATTTTATTCCCGGAGGAATCCTTACTAATTCTCTGCAGTGCCATGTTGTACTCTATTGTGCCTTGATTGTTGTTTGCAATAGCGATGGTGGAAGAGTCTGCTGCAAGTTTGTTGATTGCTGCCCTCAGCTGTGCTAATCGTGATTTGCTGTTCTCTGCAAGCATGGTAGTATCCTTAATACCCCCCCTTGATGCAAGGGGCACTTATGAAACAGTGAGATTTGATCGAAGGAGTAAGAACTAAGCTGCTGACAATGGTTTAGTGAGAATATCCACCACTTGATCATTACTAGACACAAAAGAAACATTGAGAGTCTTGGCTGCAACATGATCTTGTACAAAATAATAATCAAGTTCTACATGTTTTGTTCTAGCATGTAAAGCCTAATTTATAGATAATTATGTAGCCCCTAAATTGTCACACCACAAGGTTGGTGGATCTTTTAAAAAAATTCCAAGTTCCATCAAAAGAGATTGAATCCATAGGATTTCACAAGTTGTATTGGCAACCGCCTTATACTCAACCTCAGTGGATGATCTAGCAATTGTGAGTTGTTTTTTTGGACCCCAAAAAATAAGTTGTGATCCAAGGAAGATACAGAACCTGCCAATGGATTTTCTATCATTAGGGCAGTCAGCCCAATCAGCATTGGAGAAAGCAGAGAGGACGGGTTTGGAAGTGCTGGAAAAGAAAATACCAAGGTGGGGAGTTTGTCAAAGATACCGAAGAATTCTTTTGACAGCTTGCCAATGTGGAATTCTCGGGTTATGCATGTATTGGCACACTTTATTGACAGCAAATGATATGTCTGGATGAGTAAAAGACAAGTATTGCAAGCTGCCAACAATACTACGATATAAATGAGGATCCTCAAAGGGATTTCCCTCAAGGGCCGAGAGTTTAGAGGAAGTGGACTTAGGTGATGAAACTGGTTTTGCATGATGCATATTTGTGCGATGAAGAAGATCTAAAATGTATTTAAATTGATTTAAGTACAACCCCTTATCATTGTGGTAGATTTCAATGCCTAGAAAAAAATGCAAAGGCCCCAAGTCTTTGACAAGAAAAGATGTGCCTAAGGCAGAAATGAAATCAGAGATTAATTTAGAATTAGACCCAGTGACTATAATGTCATCCACATATATAAGAACAAACATAATGTGACATGCATTATGATACAAAAACAAGGAAGTGTCAGACTTTGATTCTTGGAAACCAAGTGAGAAGAGCTTGGTATTGATCTTTGAAAACCAGGCCCGAGGAGCCTATTTGAGGCCATAAATGGCCTTTTTTAGCTTACACACATGATGGGGAAATTACAGATGAACAAAGCCAGGCAGTTGTCGCATCTATACTGCCTCTCCCAAGTCACTGTGCAGAAAGGCATTTTGTATGTCTAATTGGCGGAGGGGCCAATTAAAGGTAACAACAAGGGACAATATAATTTTTATGGTAGTATATTTGATCACTAGTGAAAAAGTTTCAGTGTATTTAAGGCCTGCTTGTTGATGAAAGCCTTTGGCTACAAGGTGTGCTTTTCATCGTTCTAAAGTGCCATCAGCTTTCCTCTTTGTTTTGAGTATCCACTTGGGACCCAAAACATTGAGAGAAGCATATGAGGGGACCCAGTCCCATGTGTGAATGAGTAGTAAAACTTGAAATTCCAATTTCATGGCCTCTCGCCATTCAAGAAATTTAAAGGCCTCGGCATAGGAAGTAGGTTCTTTTGGAATAGTGTGAGAAATGGTGGTGAGTGAAAGGGAAAATGTTGGTTTTGGGTGGTCCAAGGAATTGTACCATCCGTGCATTTGAGAGGGCAAGAGGTGTTCACCTTCGCACGAGTGATCATCGTATGAGTGTTTGAAGACAACATAGGAGGAGACAAAGTTGGTGGAATGGTTGGAACAGAGGGAAATAAATCCTCATGTTAGGAATTTTGGGGTGGTGATGAGCTTAATGAGGGAGAAAGGTCTTGTATGGTGTCAAGTGAGGAGTCCAAAGATGATGCGGACCTAGTGGGCAATGAGGAGATGTGAGGTGGCGAGAGAGGCATGGGTTGGGAGGCAGGTTAGTGTGGGTCTGACGGAGATGCAGTGGGGGAGGTCTGTAGGGGAACAAGACGAACAATATTGGAAAAATTGGGCATGGCCTATGAAATGTTGGACAAAGTCTGGGTAGATTGCTGAAATGGATAATGGTTTTCATTGAAAATTACATCCCGCCTGATGGGAGATGCAAACACCGATATCCTTTATGATTTGGGTTGTAGCCCATAAACACACAGAGTGTGGATCTGAGGTTCAGTTTGTGACATTGTATGGACACAAATTTGGCCAACATGCTAAGCCAAAGGTCCAAGGAAAAATGTAATCAGGTATTTATTTATTTTTTTGTAAAGTAGTTGAAAAGGAGACTTATTTTTTAAAACCGATGTGGGTATTTTATTTATAAGATAAACCAAAGTTTGAAGTGCCTCAGACCAGCATTTTGTTGGCATAGAAGCCTTAGTTAAAAGAGATAGTCCGATTTCAACTGTATGACAGTTACAGCGCTCAACTGTCCCATTTTGAGCATGTGAATATGGACATGTGAGGCAATGAATAATACCAAATGATTGAAGCAGTTACTTGAATGGTCTAAATTCATCACCGCCATACGTTTGCACAATTTTAATTTTTGAGGAAAAGTAATTATTGACATAATGTAAGAAGGCAAGAAAAATGGAAGAAACATTAGATTTACATTGGATCGGAAAACACCAAATATATTTAGAGAAATTGTCAATGATAGACAAGTAAAATTTACAACCAGTCAAGGAAAAAATAGGGGTCGGACCCCACACATCTAGGAAGAGTAATTCAAATGGATGTAAGGACCTAGAGGGTGATGTATGATGAGGAAGAGCATGAGCTTTTCCTTGATAACATGCTGAGCAGTGTGAAACAGTCCTGTGAGAGTTTATTGGAAGCTTAAACTGACTAATGATGGAGGTAGTTTTCAAGGATGGATGTCCAAGGCGGAGGCTCCAATGGTACGAGGAAGTGCGTTCACCAATGTGTGCTTAAGAAGAGGCAGGGACAAAAGCTGAGGTGGTAGTAGCCGTAGGTAAGACATACAAGCCATTTTCAACAGCTCCCTGAAGTAGAACCCCCCGAGTTTGTAAATCCTCCACAAGAAAATAATTGAAATGAAACTCAAAGTAAACAGAATTGTCATAGAAAAATTGACGGACATACAACAATTTTTTTTATATTTAAAGGGACATGGAGAAGTTGAGAAAGGAGAAATTTGCCAAAGGAAGTGTGCAGTTGAGCAGAACATGCGTGATGTATTGGGATTGTAGAACCATCTCCGATGCTGACTTGATCTGAGCCTTGATATGAAGAAGAATCCAAGTTTAGGTAGCTGAATTCTGAGGTGAAATGATGAGTTGCGGCAGTGTCGGGGAACCAAGAATAAGTATTCTGTGGGGTGGAAGGAAGAGTGGTGATGTTTGTAGATAATGAGGGAGGTGGAGCAGATTGATAGTTGTGGTCAAATATGTGGTAACATACCAAGGCAGAGCAGCCGGGTTTTTGACACACTTAACACAAGTGTCTATTATCAGGATGAGTGGAGAAGAAGGAAGGATTGTACCTACCTCCTCCATGTCAACCACGAGAGAACCGAGAGCCACTACCCCGAGATGAGGAACCAATTGAGTTAGGAGATTTGACCAAGGTATTGTGAGCAGCCAGAGACTGAGTTGCGAGCATTGTCTGGGTTTGATGGGCCAACCGAGATTCATGTGTAAGCAAGAAGCTGTATATTTGTTGTGGTGAGAGAGGATCAGCCCGAGTTGTGAGAGAGGTGACCAAGGGATCATAATCTGTCCCAAATCCAGCATGTAAGTAAACTGAAAATTAAAAAGGGGAAAGGGGCTGCCCAGCAGCGCCTAAGGAGGCAGCCAACGTCTTGGCTCTGTGAAAATAATCTGTAATGGACTCGGAGCCCTTTTTTAGAGTGGCCAATTGATATTGAGTCTGCATGACATGAGCAATGGATTGAGAAGAAAAGAGCTGATATTGAGTCTACATGACATGAGCAATGGATTGAGAAGAAAAGATAGTCTGTGGAGTCGTCCAAGCATCTTGAGCAGTGTCACGGTCAAGAACCTGGGTTAGCACCTGGTTCGACAGAGATGAATTAATGGCATGAGATGAATTAATGGCATAGAGGATGAGTTGGTCATGTAAGACCCACTGAGTATAATCGGGATTGGGGGCATCGTTGATCATGGGAGGAGGCATTGGAGATGAGCCATCCACATGACCAAAGAGTTGATGGCCCTTAAGAAAGGGTACCGTCTATGCCTTCCAGAGAAGGAAATTATCGATGGTTAGCTTTATGGTGATGAAGTGACTAGCAGAATTGAGGGTGGGGTTAGAAACCATTAAAGGTGGATGCTGTGTTTGGGTGAAGAGTCACCGGAAGCCATGGAAATATGCAGGACGTGAGTCTCATACAAGCTCTGATACCATGTTAAAAGTAAATGCTGAACATGGGCATCAAGTACCAAATAGAGAGCTTAATGAATTCAGTATTTGATTAGTTTTCTTCTTGCATTTGTGCTGTTACAATCCATTTTATAAACTTATTCTAGCCAGAGAAGATCTTTTATTCTCAGAGGAATCCTTACTAATTCTCTGCAGTGCCATGATTGTTGTTTGCCGTGGTGATGGTGGAAGAGTCTGCTGCAGGTTTGTTGATTGATGTCCTCTGCAAGCATGGTAGTATCCTTAACAACCCCTCAAACCGTGTTATCAACAAACTACATGAATATGCATGAGGAATTAAGGCAGAAAGTATCGTAAAAGAGATTTTTATTTAAATTCCCGAAATCGCCCTAACGCAGCACGGAAAGTACAAAACTTACCCTGTAAACCGGCCCAAACCGTCCATCCCCGAGCAGGTTCAACTCCGAGAAAAAGTTGGTAGCAATTTGCAGAGTCCGAAGGTCGAAGAACAGGATCGAGGATTCCTCTTCGTCGGCCTCCCCTCCGGAGCCGCCATCGGCGCCTCTGCAGCCTTTCACTCGCCTCTCCAAGCACGCGCACAGCCCGGAGAGAAAGCCCATCGAGGCATCGAAATCTCAGGTACCTCGAGGATCCCGATCCAACGTCAAGCAAGCAGTCGCAGTTGTGAAGCGCACCTTGTCTTCGGCAGACGGCGAAGCCACCGTGAAGTTCGTTCCCGAATCCGTGCCCATTTTGGAGAAAGTGGCAGTGGCGTGCGATTTCAAGTAGGATACGGAGTTAGGTCTGTCTGCTTTGTTTGAGGAGAGGCCTCCCTATGGAACGTGAGGCTGCGGTTGCCAATAAAATTGGCGGGATTTTCCCGCTGGGCGTTTGTGGGGCTCACTTCCTTTAAACCTCACCAGCTATAATTATAATAAGGGTCTTTTTTTTCCTTTTCTTATTTTTTCCCTTTTCCCGTTTTAAATTTATCTCCAAATTTCAATCACACTAGTTAAGGAAAATTAGAATTGACTAGTTGTAATTGGTCCATATATTGAAAGGAGAATTGAATTTGAAGAGGGAAGTTTAAAGTCTAAGAGTCATTTATTTGGCTAACGTGATTAATGATTTTAGCCATCGGTGTTAATAGGTGTAATTTATTTGTTGGATTTTTCTTAAAATTGTCATTTAGGCTACCATTCGTCTTTTCATCTAGCTTGAAGATGGGAGAATGGGTGTTTCTTTTTCTTTTCTATAAAATTGCAAATATTTTTTTTTAGTTTCTTGGAGAACTTTGATTTTAGATTTTGGATTTCCAAATTCATACAAATCTAAATTTAATATTCAAAGTTCATGATCTCAAACAAAATTTTTGCGTGTTTCCTTAGATTAGGCGATAAATTGATGGATGACATCAAGCAAAGAGTATGCAATTCCTTTGGGTATTCCATTAGTATGTGGAATCAATAGGGAGAAAAAGGAAGTTGGAGGAAGGAAAAGGAGGAGCCGTTGTATGTGAACTACATTATAGAGGGACATTGCTGAGGACAAATAATGACTACAAATGGAAGATGAACAAAGAGTGAGAGACTCTTCCAATAGAAAAATTCATTAATGGATGAAAGCATCCATCAAGATAACAAAACAAATGTTACGACGAATCTAGAATTTTGATGGAAAAATGGGAACAGAGGTCATAACAAGGGGATGATTTTTGTCCAAATTCGAAATGCAAAACAATTAGAGAACAAATTTTAAATGAAGAGTCATAGATTATACACTAGGTTCTACTCATTATACCACACATATAGCAAATCCTTAAGGCAAAAGATCTATACTTTGACAATGAAGCACCAAGGGTTAGAGTTGAAGGACTACTAGAAAACTACTATATATATATATGGCATGGCATGGCATATTTAGCAGCAAGATATAAGAGAGGTGAGTGACGTGATTTGCAAGTGTGTTTTATTTCGAATTCAAAAGTAGTCATCTTATTTACTTTCTAGTGATTAAGTATTTTAAATTGAAAATATTAAATTATGTTTATTCGTTTTAAGATGCAATTATGTTTTGGTTGATTCGAATTCTTAACAATAGATTAGTTATAATAACTAATAAGTTAGTTATAAGTAGTTATGCCAAATAAAAATGTGAAAATTTTTATAAGTTTATAACGATGAATAGACAATTAATAACTATTATCAAATTTCAAAAAGGGAATGTGTGTTCCTTTCTTACTACATGTTTAATGAAATAAAAAAAAAAAAAAAAAGAAACTATAAGGAATGCTTATTACCTGCATTGCATAAATTTTCAGAACATTCCATCTTATTCTGAAAAATAACAATCTCGCAAACCAAACATAACTTCAACTTATATTTGATTTGCAAAATGTTTATTCCCTAGGATAGATTAATTTTAATATGTTAATTACAATTAGTTATACAAAATATTATGTCATTACTATAAAACAAATAACAATATGAACCTTTTAGGAGTCCTTAACAGAGAATAGATAATGAAAAACTATTCTTAAATTTCACCATGAGGATGTTTACTCTTCATATTACATCTTAAATGAAATAATTATGAATATAAGGAATAGTTGTTCCTTCAATTATCAAAATTTAAATTATATTTTATCTTATTTCAAAAATAGTTATTCTGTCGAATGGAACGAGTCATAAGTCTTTTAATTCCCATGAGAATTCCACATAAGAAATTCTAATGTTAATGATTAGCAGCATCCTTTGTTAAATTTTTATCATGCTTTTGACTTTTCTAAAATAATAATAATTATAATAGTAATATGATTAATGATGTGAAATTAATTAATATCCCCCAATCCAACTAAAATAATATCGTCCTCGTACGTATGTTAGCTATTCGTACATTAGCCAATACGGAATGAACGAAGAGTATGAAATATAAATCACAATATCTCAACCCAAGTAATCCTACGTGGTTGAGATAATACCGTAGTACTTTATTTTAGAATAACACTTACATAGGTTATTTCACGAAAAACTAAACCTAATACTTCTCCAAAATATAGTATTTCTTATTATTTTATAATTGTATATAGTAACTCTTAAATTTATACTTCATTCGATGAACCACATGTAACATTCCTTCTTGAAAACCAACTCTACCTACCGTCCAAGGTTGCTGAGATTATCGAACCTATTTTTTTGAGCGTAGGAATTTCCAAACCTTCCCCACTAATTTCCAAGAAGTTTCAGGTCAAGAAAACCATATGGGAGAGTTCAATTCACAAAATTTAATATTTCAATAAAGTTTAAAATTATTAGAATTTACAATTTCAGTAATCAAGTTACCATCCATGTATGATCCTGATATTTGGTCCATTCTTTATAATAATATTAAATTCCTAAAAATATAATATTCTTATAGTTAAAATGATAGTAAAATTATTTTAATGCCCAAAACTATTCAAGTACAATATAATTTTAATTTAACCAGTATAACCATAGATAAAATAATTATGATACTAATAAAAAAATGAAACTTCAAAATGAATATTACTATAATAAAATAAAACATTAAAATGGATATTTATGTGATTAAATTATGAAATAATCATTTTTTTTTCTTTCCTATCAATCTACCATATGACCCTCTCTCCTTCCAATGTTAGGATTCTCCATAGAGCTACCATTAGTTGTGAGCTGAAACAAAAAAAAAATTAAAAAAAAGGAAACCAAACCAAGCCAAGCGAAAACATTGCATGCAAAAATCTCCACCCAAAACTATGATAATTCTCTCGACGACAATTTTTTCAACATGAGAATAAACATGGATGACTCAAACTCTTCTATTCTCCTCTTTTGTTTGATGACATCGTTGCTAGTCGCCATTTGTGGTGAAAAGAAAACTCTTTTTCCAATGCCCATTGAACACATTGATGTGGTCCTCTTTTCTTAAACAATTGTATATATTCTTCATAAAAACAAGTATAAGAGCGTCACCAAATAGTATTAGGGGAGTCCCTAAGTCATTTTCTCAAGGAACAGTTTGCTTAAATATCAAATTAATTACTACAAAAACTAAAGGAGAATTATGTACTATTGCTAATTACAATGTTATTTACAATGAAAATGGATTTTTGAGCATAACCAAGAATGGCTTGTTCTTCTTTTGTATGAAATGGTAAAATGAATATTAAGTGAGCTAAAAGAAATTTAAATGCAACATGTTAATGAACTCAATGTAGAATTGGAAAATAAGTATGCAACAAGTTAGGATTTATGCTCTGATGCACCTTGGTACTAACATTACTCTTTCTCATAAATTGGAGGAGTTTGCGGACTTGCGTTGAGCGAATTATGGTTATCTTTACTCAATGAGCTAAACCATAATCATCAACATCATCTAATCCAATTATTCCCACGCAAAAGCTTAACCACACAACAAAGAGTTTTAGTTTTAGGTATATGTATTAAAAATGGAAGAGAAAGGACAAGTTAAATCAGTGCAAGAGAACTAGGTGGTGGAACCTAAAGGGAGAAAATATAATAAAATTTAAAGATAAAATTTTGAAATATGATGATTGGACTATTAAGGATGGTGTTGACAAAAGCACTATTTGCCATTATTTTGAAATGACATTCAACAAAATGCTAGTATTGGAGCATGAGCTACAATAGTTCTCACAACAACAACTTTTGAAGCAATTATCAAATGAGTGCCTTTGAATTTTGCAATGAGTGCAATAAGGACGAGCTGATTTCTAGCCTCCAGGATTGGAAGGTTTCTGGATAGATTTAATGAGATGAGGGTTGGTCTTAGCCATCATGGCCATGAGTCAAAATTAGGCAATTGGTTAGTGTTGATTTTTTTAGTCTGATCCCTGTTTTGATTATGACATATCAACACATCTAATTTGTACTTAAGTGAATGAACATATCTATCTTTCTGAAAGCACGGATGATGGTGCAATACGGAAGCCTTGAAAGCACTTAAACGATCATATTCTAAGGCGTATTCCATGGATTATTTAAGAACAGAGCTTGAAGACTTTATATTTTTAAGTTGTAATAGTAATTAGGTTTAATGTGTGTATGCATTTCATTTGAATTTAAATTGAAACTTAAACACTGACCATAAATTGACCTTAGGACTCCAAGTTTCATGAAAACCCTTTTACTTAAAAATTAAAATCATTCAAAGGTTTTGATATGATTTTGAAGTCAAGAGACGGCCAAAATTTCGAATTTGTTAAGGCCCAGTCAACTGGCTCCTAAGCCCTAGTCTACCGACCTGTGCACTTGGCCAGAAATGTATTTTTGAAAAAGCCCAGTCAACCGGACCTTAAAGCCCAGTCGATTGGCTAGACCATTTGGCAAGAATTGTAAAGCCCTAGTCAACTGGCCTCTCGAAAGCCTAGTGAAGCCCAGTCGACCGGCCTTTAAATCGTTGATGTTCCGACAAACCAGATAATAAGGCCCGGCCGACCGAAGCTCACGAAAATGGAAATCTCCCTAGAGCCAGTTGATTGGACCATGTTCCGGTAGGCCAGACCTCTCAGGTTCAAGCAAATTTGAGCTCCAATAGTTGAAAAGTTTGAAAATAAAATTATATTTTACTCCCCAACTATCACATAATGGCTAGAATGGAAATCTCCCTAAGGCCAGTCGATCGGACCATGTCCCTGTCAATGACCTCTCAGGTTCAGGAAAATTTGAGCTCCAACAGTCGAAAATTTTGAAAATAAAATTTTATTTTACTCTCCAAGGTCACATAACGGTTAGAAATTGAAATGGCCTATAAATACAACTTAAACACTTGGAAAATGTTAGAAAAATTATTGGGAGCATACTTGCATATGCTTTAATTCCCAAATAATTTTTTATATACTCATTTTGAGTATCAAATTCATATTTCTCCTATGTTGACCTAATTGGTCATATCCCATTTTGATAATGACAAATACACGGGTACTGATGTTTGCCCTAAGCTTGCATGCAGGTTCACTATACACATAGAATTGAAAAGAATATTATATCATGACGGCATATGGTGACCCCAAGGAAGAATGAATAATATTGTGCTTAATTTGTATTTGTATTTTTATATTATTCTTTTTAGATCGTAATTCAATATGATATGTAATAACTGCATCATGCATGATATGACTGTATGCTCAGGTTGCCTTAGATTAACCCTAGGTTCCCACACTTTTAGTGCACAAGACCCCACTATAGTTCACATGTCATCAGGGGTAAATTTAAAATCAACTATGGACCTTAGGCTAAAATCATAAGGACTTCGGGCAACCAAACCAAGCAAGTCAAATCGCCTCGGTCGACCAAACTACTGATTGGTCAAAAAGTTTACCTATCTTTGGGTGACCGAACTCAAAGTGTCCACGGTCGACCGAACTCATACCCTTGCTTTTTCCAACGTCCCCAAGCACTCGAACTTGTAGTTCATTTCCACCTCAGGCGACCAAACTTGGTAGTTTGGTTTAGACGATCGAACTTTGGATAGAATGGAAAATCTCTTGGGTCAGCAAACCGAACCCTTGATCAACCACTCGAACTTCAAAATTACCTTTTCCTCATGTCTCTGTTCAAGCGACCGAACCTATGACTCAGTCGATCGAAACTCTCAGGTTGGCCAAATTTTTAGCACAATTAATTGGGGTTAAATTGGGTTAATTTCTTAAACACTTTTTAAACAATTTTAATAATTCCTTATGTGTCCCCAACGGTTATAATTTTGGCATTCTCTATATAAATGGGTTTATTTGCACAATTAATAGGTGATTAGCATTTTGGATTAACCTAAAATTCTCTGAATTTTTGAGTGAATATTTTTCATACTACAAAGCCTAAACACTCTTTGTTTGTCATTCCTTTGAGAAATCAAACTTCCTAAGAGTGTTCTTGAGTGATTCTATTTGCTTAAAATTCTCAGTGTGTTGATTGCATTATTGTTTTTGATTGAGAGTTTTAGCCAAGGTTTCCCCCCTATTTAACTAATAAATATTTGTGAGGGAAAACCTTTGTAGCTAGTGAGTCTTTGCATCATTGTCGCAAGACTCATCAAACTTGTGGTTTTTGTTTGTGCAAAATCTTTTTCACTAGCTTACTTATTTTTCAAATATCTCTTGAGCCGTTATTTTGAGAAAATCATTTCAAAGATATTTTGAATACTCTAGTTGGAACTCTTTGAAACTTGTGGTGATTGATTAATATTGATACTTTGTTTCAAAGGTTATCTGAAAATACACTTTACATTAGATTGAGTGTTTAGTACACGTTATTGGCACTGAGCATAATTACTATCATCTGTGTGTGTATATTAATCTGGACTGTATTGTGGTACATATTTGCTTGTATTGAAGCACTTTACTTGTACGTCAAATTAAGCTGATTAATTGTATTCCAGGCGTGGGCCTGAACATGGAGACTTGCATTGTGAAAAGTCACGAATTGGCTTTGACCTAATTAGGAAAGTTAAGTGCACCATCTTGGTAAAGTATTGTATTCGGTGTCATTCCACCCATGAAGTGAGCCCTTAGTGGAATCATTGTGCTCGTGAGCCAAAGCGAGGACGTAGGCAGTATTGGCCAAACCCCGATAACATATTCGGTGTCATTTTTATATTTCCTGCATTATATTCTGCTTTGTACTTGATTTAATTTTCCCGCTGAATATACTGCATATCTGATTGACACGGTATTGTATCTGGTTAAGAAATACTTAAATTATGGTGCATGTACTGAAAATTGTTTAATATATCATATCTGCAATTTTATATATACTTAGACTGCCCATAGGTTATGTAATACTGCTGCTGGATTAGTTGAACCTAGGAGGAAATTTTTTAAATCTTCAATTCACCCCCTTTTTGGGATTGCACCAAAGTCAACAATTGGTATCAGAGCCTTGTTACCTAGACTTAATTGTTAGTTTGTAAAAAGTTCACGATGGCTCGTGTTGGTGCATCCGTGAGGGAAGGTTAGTTATGAACCCTCTAGTGTTTTGCGGTGAAAATTTCACCGTATGGCAATTTAGAATGACTGTATTTGTCATAGCTTTGAATTCGAGGTTCTGGAAAGTTATTGCCCAAGGAGATAGTATACTAGTAAAAGTCATTGATTGTGCTGATGTTCCTAAGTCTGAAATTGAGCTGAATGATACTGATAGGAACTTAATGCAAATAATTTTGATGCCATGAACACCTTATTGCATAACGTAGATTCTAACATTCATTGTGAAGTTATGGCATGTAATAGTGCTAAAAAGATATGGGAGGAACTTGAAAAGAAATATAGAGCAACTAAGCAAGAAAAGGTGATCACTCCTTGTGACTCAAGTTCAAAGGATCTTGAAGGAGAAAAATGGTGCTTTATAGGTTTAACCGACGATAAGGTAAATTTGTATCCTTCTACTTTATTAGATAATCCCGGAAATGATTCATGTGATAACTCAAATGATGCACCTGATACTGCACCATGTAATAGTTCTGGTAGTGAAAGCATGTCTACTTATGAAAAATTACAAATTGAATATGTTAGAATTCATAAGTCTCTTGTTAGAACTAATAAAAGATATACTGCATTGAAAAACAAGTATGAGGCATCTTTGAAAGAATGTGAGTCAAAAGTTATTGTTGAACAGGAAAATGATTTAAAAATAAAACAATTAGTAAACAAGAATGAAAAGTTAGAAAATGAGTTGAATGCATTAAGATCTCAAACTTCAAGTGATAATAATAAAGATCTTCTTATTGCAGAACTTGAATGTAAAGCAAACAACATGATCAAAGAATTTGTGAAATTACAGGATGTTTGCAAAGGTCTAAAGAACTTAAAAATTTGAGATCTAGAAAAGAAAATAGAAGACCAAACTCAGATCATCTATACATTCACTAGAGGCAATGACAACTTTAATAAGTTGTTAGACTCACAAAAGATGACCTTAGATAAGGAAGGTATAGGATATAATGGAGTTAGAACTAGAAAGATGAAGAATCTGTACATGGGGTACTTTGTGAGAGAGTCCAACCATTATGCTAGTACCTCTTTCAGTCCTTATACCCACGCTTACTGCGCATTATGTAAAAAGAAGGGGCACACAAAGTTTGATTGGTCATTCAAACAAAAAGGGGTAAAAATGAAGCAAGTGTGGAAAGTCAAAGAAAAACCTGAATCCATCTCTCCTTGACCCTAAAATGATCTAAGTGTCAAGCGATTAGAATTGGTGCACTTAATAATCCATAGGTCATGTATCTAAATCATAGTGGTTCATGTTACATGAGAAAAAATCAAAAGGAGAGAAAGGTGACTAGGTTTGGTTGGCTGAACTTTTTCGGCCTAGACCATTCGGTCGACCAAACAAGGAAGGTTGACCAGCATTGTTGACCTATTCGGGCGCCTGAACATTTCAATTGGAAATGGGTTTGGGCAACCGAACATGGTTCAGTAGACTGAACTAAACTTCGGGCGACTGAAGCTTTTCATTAGTGAGGTTCAGCCAACTGAATTGAAATGAACTAAGTTCATTCGGGCTACCAAGGGTTAGAATGTGAAAAGACACTTAAGATTCATCCAACAGACTCCTGTGTTTAGCCAACCGAACAAACTCAGCCTCTAGGGTAATTATTATGGTTTGGGCGACCGAAGACTTATTCAGGCGACCGAACCGCAATCTATATATATTTCAGCCTACAAAAACAGTGTCTTTTTTTTCATTCCTCTTCAAAGAAATCGAGTCCCTCTCTTTTCCTGTTGTTCCCTACTTTCATTCCAAACCTAGTTTTCCTTAGAAAACCACTTCTAGCCATGTCTAGGGACAAAGTACGAGCTGAATCAAGCATTTCTCTCGAGCAATGGTTTATTTTTGTAGCAAGGAGGATCAAATACGAAAAGGTCTTCAGGCTCAAGGAACCTATCCTAGGTAAAGTTCTCGTCATAGAATTCATGCATAATCATTTCAATAATGTGCTTGAGATGTTCAGATATCAAGGATGGTATAAATTCATTAGTTTTCAGCCTCGAGGGTTATATCCCATGTAATAACCAGAAAAAAAAAATTAAATTAAAAAAAATTAATTAATTAAAATTATTAATCAATTAATTAGTTAAACATTATTAAATTAATATATTAAATAAACAAATAAAAAGAAATAATATGAAAAAAAATTAAGACTAATTATTAATTAAACATTATTAAATTAAATAAATAAAAAGGAATAGTAAAAAAAATGAAATAAAGATATATAAATATTTACATAAGGTTATTATATAATATAAGTTAAAGTAGATATATATATATATATATATTAAAATAATATATATTAAATGTAATATGATGAATTGGATTTCAATTTGAAATCCAATTCCATCTTCTTCTTCATTGCTTCTCAATCTCTTTCTTAGTTCTCTGTAACTTTCTCAGTCACTCTGCTATTCTCTGTTCTCTCCATCTCCGCCTCTCTCTCTCTCTCTCTCTCTCTCCTCAATTTCGTCAGTCTAACAAGCGCCGATTAGAAAGCGGAAGGTGTTGTTGGATTCCTAACTTCGTCACTGACATTTCTACTGGAGCAGATTTGTCGTGAGAACGACGTAGACACAAATCCTAGGGAAAGGTATATTTCCTCTAAATCTTTAATTTCTTGTTAAATCTGCCATTAAATCGACAATCAGGCACTATCACGGGGTCCTAGTCGTGATCGTCGTCATTTTGGCGTGAGTAAATTTTCAATTGAGGTTTTTTAGGTCCCACTCTAAAGCGAGAGTGGGATTTGGGAAATTTGGTAAATTGGTTATATTTGAGGGTATAACCATTTATTTAAAATTTATGACCCTATAAAATATTAAAATAATATTTTATTTAGGATTAATTTAATGGAATTAGAATTTTTATTTCAAGGTCTGGGTGAGTGCCGAAAGTATTTTTTCGAGGTCCCTATTGGTGTAGTTCAAGAAATAAAGTAAGGAAAAATTATATATTAAATCAGATTTTATGAAATTGAAGGTAATAAATTATGTTACATTATATGTATTGTTAGCTTTGGTGCAATCCCAAGAGGGGGGGGTGAATTGGTATTTGAAAATTTATTACTTTAGGTCAATCCACTAATAACAGTATTACACAAACCTAAGGTCAATCAAGTGCATGTAAAATAAATCAATGTAAATATACAATGGAATTTAAACTGCAATAAACGTTTAACCAAGCATGCACAATAAAGCAATAAAGGAGACGACACCCAAAAATGTTATCGAGGTTCGACCAAATTGCCTACATCCCCTCCTTGGCCAATAAGCACAAGGATTACCACTATAGGGTCGTGTAATAGGTGGAGCGGCACCTAAACAACCAGGTCAATTAGCACAGGGCTGACCTCAACCTTTACAACCAGGTCAATTAATACAGGGCTGACCTCAACCTACACAATCCTTCCGGGCTGGATTACCGCCCCCTTAGGCCATTCCTGGAATACAATAGATTTCTTAATAAAATCAAATGGTACAGGGATCATGCTTTCATGTAAAGCAGATCTGTACCCCAATACGCACAGTATAATCAATACACTACCAAAAAATAGGATTTGACAAGCTCAGTGTAGTCTAAGTGTTTACTCTCAAATAATTATATGAGCGATGTAATTAGTGCGTGAGAGTGCAAATGATATAATCTTTGTATAACAGAATATATTCAGTCACAATGCACAAGCAAAGATCACAAGCACACATCAAATATCTCAACCAATATTTTTGTCAATATAAACCACAAGAGATATTTAAAAATGGTTTGCCAAATTTATTTAATCTTTGTATCATAATAGAAAAAAGATATAACAACAAAGATCTTCAATATGTTAACAAATATCTCAAAATATTTTTCTCAAGATAAATCACAAGAGATATTTAAAAATGGTTTGCAAAATATTTATTTGATCTTTGTAATAAAAAGATAATCTCAATCAAAAGGTGTAGCAACAAAGATCTTTTAGCACTTAAGAAAATATCTCAAAACAGATTTCTCAAAGATACGCACAAGAGATATTTTTGAAAATGATGTATAATATTTTTGCAACCAAAACACAATATGAACTCTTGAGTATTGCAATGAGAATGCAAAACTCAAAAGCCCAAAAAAGTTTTTCTACGAAAGGCTTATTTACGAAGCCCCCTAGGAGAACTTGCAGCTTACTCTCTATGAAATATAAATCTCAAATAGAATAACCAAAAGAGAGTTTAAGCTTTGTGAGATAAGCACAAAAATACTCTTACAAAGAGGTATTTGCAATATGAATGAGTAAGAGTGGAGTTTAAAGCTTGAATATGAAATATAGGCTTTTTGAGATTGAGAGGATATTGGTTAATTATATTTGCTAATCTCATGCTAATTATTCCAAATGAGGTGGTATATATAGACAACCCTTAAAATAATATTGTTAAGGGCACATATGGAATTATTAGGAAAGTTTTAATATATTTTAACCAAGTTAACTTGGTTTAAAAATATTAACCATGGTAAAAATTAAGTCCAACCCGAGAGCTTTGGTCGACTAGAAACATTTTTGGTCGACCCAAGTTCATATGATTCGGTCGACCAGGACAAAAATGAACTAAGGACTCGGTTGACCGGACATATGTGTCAAGGGCAAAATTACCGAGGTTCGGTCGACCAGGGGGAAATGAATTATGGTATCGGTTGACCGGGAAGGGCAATTTTTCAAAACGTCGCGGTTCGGTCGATCGGGAAAAAACGAACTAGATAGTTTGGTCGACTAGACCTTTGGGGCATCTCCCGAGGACCCTCGATCGACCAGGTTGTTGGAGTACATTTTGGGCTCGGTCGACCAGGTGGTCAAAAAGTTGACTAAAAGGGAGTTCGATCGACCAAGCATAAATGAACTATATCAGTTCGGTCGACTGGACTGTGTCAAACTGTTAACTTGGTTCGAGTTTGGTCGACCGGGTGTATTTGTACATGGAAGTTCGGTCGACCGAATGCACCTATTTAGAACATTTTAGTCTTGTTTAAGTATGCAAACACCATATTCAAATGACCATTCATATATATGCATGAGTGAGTGTCCTAGGGTCATTTCTAGGTCCTTTTTAGTTTAAGGGCACCGGAAAAATCCGATGTCGGTCGACCAATCTTCCCTAAGGTCCATCTATGGTCATGAGCTTATCGATCCTACCATGCAGATAAGACATTAATTATTACAGACCATAATCCTATTTAAATATTATAGACCTGAATAATAATGAAATACAATAAAAATGATCTTCAGGGTCTTCAGGTCTTCACTTCATGTGCCATGTGCGTGCACCATATGATACGTTCGATTTGTCCTGCACACAAACTCATCAATCCATTAAATACCAGAATATTATTTGTCATAATCAAAATAGGGTATGACCCATAGGGTCAACAATCTCTCCCTTTTTTATAATGACAAATACTTGCCTACTTCTCCCCCTTTTGACAACAGAAAAAATGGCCTAAATACGTATGAAGCATATAGGCAAATAATCATCTGAATACAATAAATGTTTGGGAAAAGGTTTTTAGAAAATTCAACAACATGTCGTTTGAAAACATAACATTTCCCAAAAATTTTTGTAAACAAGTGATCTGATTCAATAATATATTTTCAAGATATCCACAAGTATGTAATCAAACAATTCAGTATTCTCAAAATATGAAATAAAAGTTTAACTTTTAGTCATTCAAGAGATGGACTAGTCAAATGATGCAAAATAAATGACAAAAAATAACTTCAGCAATTTAGCACATAGACAACACAACCAGTCATTTAAATGATTTAAATGACATGAAGAACAAAATTAGACCATAAATATGCATGGACCATTTCAATTGACACATATCATAAGACCCATGAAAGATTTGAATTAAAAACACACGGCATATGATACCAAAAAGGAAGTTTGAGCATAAACACAGTCTAACTAGTTCGTACGCATTTTTATGTGTAGTTATAAAGCTTGTTATGCGACTTTAAAATATATATGTATATAATAATAATAATGAGGCAAAAGAAAAAGTTTGAGTTTTGAAATTAGTTCTTGCCATAAAGTATTACAATATATATATATATATATATGTATATATAAATATATATCCCCCTTATGATATTTGCAAAAAGTACGAGGGGTTGCTTGCTGAAGCTTTAATTTAAAACATGCAAGTACAAATTTTTATGGTTTATCAATTAAGCACATACTAAGGTATAACCAGAAAACCACAACCATGACGATCTTAAAGATTGAATAATTCACATGCGAGATCCTATGGCAAACACAAACAACATGTGGCAGAGAAAGATATATCAATGTAAGATTTTTACCAACATCATTTCAGTTAAGCACATGCCATATTTGACTTAACACCATATCTAAGCAAAAAAAAAATTTGTGAGCTTAATATGATATGCATTTTAATTTTAGAAACTCCCCCTATCAATTTGAATTATTGCTTAGATACTATAAATTACTTATACTTTGCAAGGGATTGAGTTCACTAAATATTGCCAAAGTATAAGTAAGCACACAAACCATTATTCAACAACTATACTGGATATTTATTAACAACATTTTTCTCTCATCAATATAGTCATCCCTATAGACAACAATTGCATCGAAAGTAGATATCAAGTCATTTTATGCAATTCATGACCCAAGAACATTTCATATCAAATCAAAGAACTTTACGTGCAGGATATAATGTTCATGGATGTCAGAAGAGCCTTAATATTTCAATAAATGATAGTGATGCATATGA
Source organism: Malania oleifera (assembly GCF_029873635.1). Classification (NCBI taxonomy): domain Eukaryota; kingdom Viridiplantae; phylum Streptophyta; class Magnoliopsida; order Santalales; family Ximeniaceae; genus Malania; species Malania oleifera. The sequence continues at coordinate 71,665,032 of NC_080429.1, read as the reverse complement.
GTCCTATAAGTTCTTTCTATAGGGTAGGTTCTCAGCTCTCTAAGTGCTTGATGATTATGCAATGATGAAATTTAATTTTCAATTAGTTTTCACTCATCCTTTCAAAAATATTTTAACGTTAATTTTATCATAATCATCTTTGACACAAGGTTTTATATGGGAGAATCCTGGCAAAATTTTGGCAGCATGCCGTTTGAATATAGGACAATTTCCCATAAAAACCAGTACCTGATAGTGGGTTGTTTTCAATAGATAAACCATGTAAAGCAAGCAACAACCTAATATCCACAACTAGCATGCAAATTATATCACTGCGTCTGCCATACAGGAGGTTTTCAACACAAGCATGCTTTCCAGTAGTTCTATCAACAACTCATAAAAGAAATGAACTATCCAATAGATGATATGAACAATAACTGACAATGGATAGTCATAAGATCAGTGCAGAGTTGTTCTCACAATAGCATACAAACATACAAGCATAAATAAGGATTGAGAGCAATTTAATATATATATATATATATATATATATATATATATATATATGAAAGATGAATGCTCCCCCTCAATTATGCATTCGACTCATTTAATTTATTTTTCTTATTTTCAAATCATTTAGCCAAGAGATCTAGATTTTTAATGGTATATGCTTGGCTTTTGATGAATAGGCTTAAAGGACCAAAAAGTCACAATGTATATATCTTTGAGTGAGCTAAGCCTATATTTGCCTATTTTCTTATGGTTTACAATATGTGAGAGGCTTAAGTTTAAATGACTTTTCATTTTAAGGTTCATGCATAGGTTTCTTTGAATTTTTGTTCTATCGTCTAGATTGAAACCTATATCAATTAAATTAGCCATTTTAACTTAATTCATGAGGATAAAGCTCTTAATGATTTTATATAAAGTTTGAGAGTTTCGAAGAAAATTGAATACTCTTAAAGATGAAACATTTTATTTAAGTTCAATAGAGTATTCAAAAGTAGGACATTGAACTAGATAAGCATTTTAAAGAATATGTCCTAAATTATTCTAGCAAAGAGCATTGTGGAGAATATGAATAACTAGGAACTGTTATTCTTTCGTGATTGGAATGTATCCTTTAGATATGATCATAATTTTAGAGCAAGGATACGAACCAATGAGAGGGTGGATCATTACCTGATGTGATTGTGGTTGGTAAAGATTCCTTGTGGAGAATATGGTGAACCAAAATTAGAAGATTTTTATATTTTAAGCACACAAAGGAATATTTTGATTAATTAGTAAAACTAGAATCCCTTAGTGGTTGCCTCTAATTTTGATTATGGAAGGGTGTCTTTTAATAAGCACACAAAATATTTGGAATTTACTATTAATAGTGCTTTAAGCCTAGAATGATGACTAAACAAAGGTTAAGGCTTTTATATTCAAAAATGAGTTTAGGTTTAGCTGTTGTATATAGGGATGGATTCCCTAAAACTCAAATATGTGCAATGGACAAAGTATGCTTAACTTTAGATATTCATATTTAAGCGTGAGTTAAGCAATTTGAAATTAAAAAAAAAAAAAGGCAAACATGCCATGTCCATTTGGAAGTGGATTTTTATTCAAGCATCCAATAATTTCATATTTTAACCAATGAATATATGCAATGAGTTTAGATTGGTTATTTTGCTTAAATTTACGAATTGGCTTGATTTTTCAAAATACTTAGTATGTAGGATTTTAAATAGTGGACATATACTAAGATCTTACATTTTCAGCGCAAACCACTTCCTAAGCCTTTAGTCAACACTACCCCCTATGGCTGATCCAAGATGTTAAGGAAGAATTATGTGATCATGTAACTCCTGTTTGAGTAAATTCTTTCTTGAGTTTTAAGGGGTTTGCTTTCTTGACAACCCATACCATTTTTCTATCTTTGATTTTTGATGGGTTAGGACTAGGTGGTACTTTGTCTCTTCAGATTTGTTTAGGTTTCACACCTTTTCTTTTAAATGGGCAATCAAATTTTACGTGTCCCTTCTTTTTACATAAAACACATGTGGTCTGAGTGTATGGACCGGAGGAGGTACTAGCATAATGTTTCGATTCTTTCTACAAAGTACCCCATGTATAGTTCTTCTTTTTCTTATTTTCAATTCCATTAAAACTTATACCCGCCTTATCTAAGGTCATCTTTTGTGAGCCAAGCAATTTATTAAAATTTTCTTTGCCTCTAATGAACGTGTAGATGATCTTAGATTGGTCTTCTATTTTCTTCTCTAGATCTTGAATTTTTGAGTTTTTCAATTCTTTGCAAACATCCTGAAGTTTCATAAATTCTTTAGACATATTGTTTGCTTTATTTTCAAGATCTGCAATCAAGTGATCCTTTTTATCATCATTAGAAACTTTAGATTTCAAAATAGTCAATTCATTTTCTAATGATTCATTCTTACTTTCAAGTCTTTTAATTTTTAAATTGTTTTCACTTTTAGCAAGAATTTTTTAGTCACATTCTTTAATGCATGCATCATACTTGTTTTTCAGCATAGAATATTTTTTATTCGATTTAACAAGTAACTTGTGAGTCCTAACATATTCACGTTGTAATTCATCATAAGTTGGCATGCTTTCCCTATCACTACTATCATATGATTCACAATCATATACATCATTCAAATTAGCATATGAATAATTTTCATAATTATCTACTGAAGCAAAAGGAACCGAGATAACCTTATTATCTGTTAAGGCAACAAAGCACTGGTTACCTTTTTCAGGATTAGTAGGGCTTGAGTCACACGGAAAGATCACATTGTTTTGCATGGGTGCTCCATATCTCCTCTCAAGTCCATCCCAGATCTACTTAGCATTACTACACGCCATAACCTCACATAAAACATTAGAATCCAAAGTATGCAGTAAGGTATTCATGACATCAAAATTTATTTGCACTAAGTTCCTATCATGATCATTCAGTTCACACTTAGATTTAGGAACACTAGTACAACCAATGAATTTAACAGGCACACTATCACCCTAATCAATGACATTCCAAAATTTATAATTTAAAGCTTTCACATACACAATCATTTTGAATTTCCATACAACATAATTGTTACCATAGAATACTGGTGGGTGTGTGACTAACCTAGCCTCACATGAATGGGATGCACTAACATGAGCCATTGTGATCTTTTACTAAATAACGTTTAAGTCTAAGTCACAAGGCTTTAATACCAATTGTCAGCTTTGGTGCAATCCCAAGAGGGGGGATGAATTGGTATTTGAAAATTTATTGCCTTAGGTCAATCCACTAACAATATTACATAAGCCTAAGGTCAATCAAATGTATGTAAAATAAATTAATGTAAATATATAATGGAATTTAAATTGCAATAAACGTTTAACCAAGCATGCACAATAAAGCAATAAAGGAGACGACACCCAAAAATGTTATCGAGGTTTGACCAAATTGCCTACGTCCCCACCTTGGCCAACAAGCACAAGGATTATCACTATAGACTCACTTAACAGGTGGAGCAGCACCTAAACAACTAGGTTAATTAGCACAGGACTAACCTCAACCTTTATAACCAGGTCAATTAACACAGGGCTGACCTCAACCTACACAATCCTTCCTGGCTGGATTACCGCCCCCTCAGGCCACGCCAGGAATACAATAGATTTCTTGATAAAATCAAATGGTACAGGGATCATGCTTTCGTGTAAAGCAGATCTGTACCCCAATACGCACAGTATAATCAATACACTACCAAAAGATAGGATTTGACAAGCTTAGTGTAGTCTAAGTGTTTACTCTCAAATAATTATATGAGCGATGTAATTAGTGTGTGAGAGTGCAAATGATATAATCTTTGTATAACAGAATATATTCAGTCACAATGCACAAGCAAAGATCACAAGCACACATCCAATATCTCAACCAATATTTTTTTCAATATAAACCACAAGAGATATTTAAAAATGGTTTGCCAAATTTATTTGATTTTTGTATCATGATAGAAAAAAGATATAACAACAAAAATCTTCAATATGCTAATAAATATCTCAAAATATTTTTCTCAAGATAAATCACAAGAGATATTTAAAATTAGTTTGCAAAATATTTATTTGATCTTTGTAATAAAAAGATAATCTCAATCAAAAGGTGTAGCAACAAAGATCTTTTAGCACATAAGAAAATATCTCAAAACAAATTTCTTAAAGATACGCACAAGGGATATTTTTGAAAATAATGTATAATATTTTTGCAACCAAAACACAATATGAACTTTTGAGTATTGCAATGAGAATGCAAAACTCAAAAGCCCAACGAAGTTTTTCTACGGAAGGCTTATTTACGAAGCCCCCTAGGAGAACTTGCAGCTTACTTTCTATGAAATATAAATCTCAAATAGAAAAACCAAGAGAGAGTTTAAGTTTGGTGAGATAAGCACAAGAATACTCTTACAAAGAGGTATTTGCAATATGAATGAGTAAGAGTGGGAGTTTAAAGTTTGAATATGAAATATATGCCTTTTGAGATTGAGAGGATATTGGCTAATTATATTTGTTAATCTCATGCTAATTATTCCAAATGAGGGGGTATATATAGTCAACCCCTAAAATATAACTATTAAGGACACATATGGAATTATTATGAAAGTTTTAATATATTTTAACCAAGTTAACCTGGTTTAAAAATATTAACCACGGTAAAAATTAAGTCCAACTTGAGAGCTTTGGTCGACTAGAAACATTTTTGGTCGACCCAAGTTCATATACTTCGGTTGACCAAGACAAAAATGAACTAGGGACTCAGTTGACCGGACATATGTGTCGAGGGCAAAATTACCGAGATTCGGTCGACCAGGTAGAAATGAACTATGGTCTCGGTTGACCAGGAAGGGCGATTTTTCAAAACATCACGGTTCGGTCGACCGGGAAAAAATTAACTAGATGGTTCAGTTTATCAGACCGTTGGGGCATCTCTTGATGACCCTTGGTTAACTAGGTTGTTGGAGTACATTTTGGGCTCGGTCGACCAGGTGGTAAAAAAGTTTACTAAAAGGGAGTTTGATCGACTGAGCATACATGAACTATATCAGTTCGGTCGACCGGACTATGGTCAAACTATTGACCTGGTCCGGGTTCGATCGACCGGGTGTATTTGTACATGGAAGTACGGTCGACCGTATGCACCTATTTAGAACATTTTAGTCCTATTTAAGCATGCAAACACCCTATTCAAATGACCATTCATATATATGCATGAGTGAGTGTCCTAGGGTCATTTTTAGGTCCTTTTTAGTTCAAGGGCACCGAAAAAATCCGGTGTCAGTCGACCGATCTTCCCTAAGGTCCATCTATGGTCATAAACTTATCAATCCTACCATCAGATAAGACATTAATTATTACAGACCATAATCCTATTTAAATATTATAGACCCGAATAAGAATGAAATACAATAAAAATGATCTTCAGGGTCTTCAGGTCTTCACTTCATGTGCCATGTGCGTGCACAATATGATACGTTCGATTTGTCCAGCACACAAACTCATCAATCCATTAAATACCAAAATATTATTTGTCATAATCAAAATAGGGTATAACCCATAGGGTCAACATGTATGTTTTGGTATGATTTATAAAATGCCAACCATGTAAAATTATGTTTTCTGAGCCTAGAACTGCTTCTATAACTATGTATATGTGAAAGTAAACAAATGAAAGTGAAAAATAATTTCTGAGAAATTATGTAAGAAATGAAATGTATTTTCAGCATATAAATGTTAAATGTGGGTTGACTTATTTTACAGGAATACGTATGAATTTTACTGCTAAATTGTGTGCAAATATATGTTAAATGTATGAGATGTAGGCTAAGTAAGTAAAACATTGAGAATAAAATATGATATGGACTATGTTGCTTGTGTATGTTAAATGCAACCATGTAAATGTAAGACAGCTGAAAGACAGCCATGTTAGCAGATTCTAGCTTAATTCTGTGTAGACTAACTGATGACAATTAAAAGGAGCTACAGACTAACTGATGATGACTAAAGACCAGCTATAGTATGAAGGAAATAAAGGAAAATGTAATGTAATGACAATGAAATGATAAATGAATGAAATGTGAAACGTGAACAATATGAATGGAAAAAGTCACTTAAAGTGAAATGTAATGCTATGTTTAAGCTATGAACAAGAATGGACGTGAATGATTGAATAATGGCATGTGATAGTTGGGGAGTAAAATGTAATTTTATTTTCAAAATTTTCGATTGTTGGAGCTCAAATTTTCTTGAACCCGAGAGGTCCGGTCGACTAGCCCTAGGGAGATTTCCATTCTAGCCATTATGTGACCGTTGGGGAGTAAAATATAATTTTATTTTCAAAAGTTTTGACCGTTGGAGCTCAAAATTGCCTGCACTAGAGAGGTCCGGTCAACTGGGATGTGCTCCAATCGACTGGCCCTAGGGAGATTTCCATTTTTGCGAGCTTCGGTCGGCCGGGTCTTATGATCCGGTTTGTCGGAACATCAATGACTTGAAGGTTGGTCGATTGGGCTTCACTAGGCTTTCGAGAGGCTAGTCGACTGGGGCTTTACAATCAGGCCAAATGGTCTAGCCAATCGACTGGGCTTCAAGGTTCGGTCAACAGGGTAATTACAAAAATGCATTTCTGGCCAAGTGCACAAGTCGGTCGATTGGGGCTTAGGAGCCAGTTGACTAGGCCTTAACAAATTCGAAATTTTGGCCCTCTCTTGACTTCAAAATCATATCAAAACCTTTGAATGATTTAACTTTTTAAGTAAAAGGGTTTTCATGAAACTTGGAGTCCTAAGGTCAATCTATGGTCAATGTTTGAGCTTCAATTTAAATTCAAATGAAATACATGCACAAATTAAACCTAATTACTATTACAACTTAAAAACATAAAGTCTTCAAGCTCCGTTCTTAAATAATCCATGGAATACGCCTTAGAATATGATCGTTTAAATGCTTTCAAGCCTTCCATATTGCATCATAATCACTTAAACACAAATTAGATGTCGTGATATGTCATAATCAAAATAGGAAACAGACTCAAAAAGTCAACATTAACCAATTGCCTAATTCTGACCTCATGGCCATGATGGCTAAGACCAACCCTCATCTCATTAAATCTGTCCAAAAACCTTCAAATTCTAGAGGCCATAAATTAGCTCGTCCTTATTGCACTCCTGGAAAAATTCAAAGGCACTCACTTGATAATTGCTTCAAAAGCTGTCGTTGTGAGAAATATTGTAGCTCATGCTCCAATACTAGTATTTTGTTGAATGCCATTTCAAAATAATGGCAAAGAGTGTTTTTGTCAACATCATCCTTTATAGTCCAATCATCATATTTCAAAATATTATCTTTAAATTTTATTATATTTTCTCCCTTTAGGTTCCACCACCTAGTTCTCTTGCACAGATTTAACTTATCATTTCTCCTCCATGTTTAATATATATACCTAAAACTAAAACTCTTTGTTGTGTGGTTAAGCTTTCGCGTGAGAATAATTGGATTAGATGATGTTGATGATTATGATTTAGCTCCTTTAGCAAAGATAACCATAATTCACTCAACACACATTCGTAAACTCCTCCAATTTATGAAAAAGAGTAATGTTAGTGCCAAGGTGCATCGGAACATAAATCCCAACTTGTTGCATACTTATTTTCCAATTCTATATTGAGTTCATTAACATGTTGCATTTAAATTTCTTTTAGCTCACTTAATATTCATTTTACCATTTCATACAAAAGAAGAACAAACCATTTTTGGTTATGCTAAAAAATCCATTTTCATTATAAATAACATTGTAATTAGCAATAGTACATAATTCTCCTTTAGTTTTTATAGTAATTAATTCGATATTTAAGCAAACCGTTCCTTGAGAAAATGATTTAGGGACTCCCCTAATACTACTTGGTGACACTCTTATACTTGTTTTTATGAAGAATTTATTCAATTGCTTAAGAAAAGAGGACCACATCAATGTGTTCATTGGGCGCTGGAAAAAGAGTTATCTTTTCACCACAAATGGCGACTAGCAACGATGTCATCAAACACGAGGAAAATAGAGGAGTTTGAGTTGTCCCTATTTATTCTCACGTTGAAAAAATTGTCGTTGAGAGAATGATCATAGTTTTGGGTGGAGATTTTCGTATGCAATGTTTTCGATTGGCTTGGTTTGGTTTCCCTTTTTTTTTTTTTTTCAGCTCACAACTAATGGTAGCTCTGAGGAGAATTCTAACATTGGAAGGAGATGGGGCCATAAGGTAGATTGACATGAAAGAAATGAAAAATGATTATTTCTGAATTTAATCACGGAAATATCTATTTTCATGTTTTATTTTATTATAGTAATATTCATTTTGAAGTTTCATTTTTTTATTAGTGTCATAATTATTTTATCTATGGTTATACTGGTTAAATTAAAATTATATTGTACTTGAATAGTTTTGGGCATTAAAATAATTTTACTATCATTTTAACTATAAGAATATTATATTTTTAGGAATTTAATATTATTATAACTAATGAACCAAATATCATGATCATACATGGATGGTAATTTGATTACTGAAATTGTAAATTCTAATAATTTTGAACTTCATGAATAGCTAACATACGTAATATTATTTTGGTTGCATTGGGGGATATTAATTAATTTCACATCATTAATCATATTACTATTATAATTATTATTATTTTAAAAAAGTCAAAAGCATGATGAAAATATAACAAAGGATGCCTGCTAATCATGAAATCTCATATAAGTTAAAGTTATGTTTGGTTTGCGAGATCATTATTTTTTGGAATAAGATGGAATGTTTTGAAAATTTCTGCAATGCAGGTAATAAGCATTCCTTATAGTTTAAAAAAAAAAAAAAATTATTTCATTAAACATGTAGTAAGAAAGGAATGCACATTCCCTTTTTGAAATTTGATAATAGTTATTACTTGTCCATTCATCGTTATAAACTTATAAAAAATTTCACATTTTTATTTGCCATAACTACTTATAACTAACTTATTAGTTATTATAACTAATCTATTGTTAGGAATTTGAATCAACCAAAACATAAATGCATCTTAAAACAAATAAACATAATTTAATATTTTCAATTTAAAATACTTAATTACTAGAAAATAAATAAGATAACTACTTTTGAATTCAAAATAAAACACACTTGCACATCATGTCACTCACCTCTCTTGTATCTTGTGGCTAAATATGCCATATATATATATATATAATAGTTTTCTAGTAGTCCTTCAACTCTCTAACCCTTGGTGCTTCATTGTCAAAGTATAAATCTTTTGCATTAAGGATTTGCTATATGCGTGATATAATGAGTAGAGCCTAGTGTATAATCTATGACTCTTCATTTAAAATTTTTTCTCTAATTGTTTTGCATTTTGAATTTGAACAAAAATCATCCCTTGTTATGACCTCTGTTCCCATTTTTCCATCAAAATTGTAAACTTGTCATAACATTCGTTTTGTTATCTTGATGGATACTTTCATCCATCAATGAATTCTTCTATGGGAAGAGTCTCTCACTCTTTGTTCATCTTCCATTTGTAGTCATTATTTATCCTCAGCAATGTCCCTCTCTAATGTAGCAAGTCCAATTTGTTTTCCGTTTCACATACAACAGCTCCTCCCTTTCCTCCCTTCAACTTCCTTTTTCTCCCCATTGATTCCACATATTTATGGAATACCCAACATAATTGCATACTCTTTGCTTGATGCCATCCATCAATTTATCGCTTAATCTCAGGAAACACGCAAAGATTATGTTCGAGACCATGAACTTTAAACATTAGATTTAGATTTGTATGAATTTGGAAATACAAAATCTAAAATTCAAGTTCCTGGAGAAACTAAAAAAATATCTACAATTTTATAGGAAGAAAAAAGAAAAACTCATTCTCTCATCTTCAAGCCAAATGAAAAGACCAAATGTAGCCTAAATGATAATTTTAAGAAAAGTTTAACTAATAAATTATACCTATTAACACTGTGATGACTAAAGTCATTAACCACGCCAAATTAATCACGCAAGGTTAATCTTAGACTTTAAAGCTTCCCTCTTCAAAATATATGGACCAATTACAACTCGTCAATTCTAATTTAAAGGGAGTGAGCCCACAAACGCCCAGCGGGAAAATTCCCGCCAATTTTATTGGCAACCGCAGCCTCGCGTTCCATATCCTACTTGAAATTGCACGCCACTGCCGCTTCCTCCAAAATGGGCACCGCTTCGGGAACGAACTTCACGGTGGCTTCGCCGTCTGCCGAAGACAAGGTGCGCCTCACAACTGCGACTGCTTGCTTGAAGCTGGATCGGGATCCACGAGGTACCTGAGATTTCGATGCCTCGATGGGCTTTCTCTCCGGGCTGTGCGCGTGCTTGGAGAGGCGAGTGAAAGGCTGCAGAGGCGCCGATGGCGGCTCCGGAGGGGAGGCGGACGAAGGGGAATCCTCGAGCCTGTTCTTCGACCTTTGGACTCTGCAAATTGCTACCAACTTTTTCTCGGAGTTGAACCTGCTCGGGCATGGACGGTTTGGGCCGGTTTACAAGGTAAGTTTTGTACTTCCGTGCTGCGTCAGGGCGATTTCGGGAATTTAAATAAAAATTTCTTTTACGATAATTTCTGCCGTAATTCCCTCATGCATATTCACGTGGTTTGTTGATAACACGGTTTGAGGGGTTGTTAAAAATACTACCATGCTCGCAGAGGACAGCAAACCACAATCAGCACAGCAGAGGACAGCAATCAACAAACCTGCAGCAGACTCTTCCACCATCACCACGGCAACCAACAATCATGGCACTGCAGAGAATTAGTAAGGATTCCTCTGGGAATAAAAGATCTTCTCTGGCTAGAATAAGTTTATATAAAATGGATTGTAACAGCACAAATGCAAGAAGAACTAATCAAATATTGAATTCATTGAGCTCTCTATTTGGTACTTGACGCCCATGTTCAGCATTTACTTTTAACATCGTATTAGAGCTTGTACGTCCTGCATATTTCGATGGCTTCCGGTGACTCTTCACCCAGCTCCAAAACACAGCATCCACCTTTAATGGTTTCTAACCCCACCCTTAATTCTGCTAGTCACTTCATCACCATAAAGCTAACCATCGATAATTTCCTGCAGAGTTGGTCATGTCGATTGCTCATCTCCAATGCCTCCTCCCATGATCAACGATGCCCCCAATCCCGATTATACTCAGTGGGTCTTACATGACCAACTCATCCTCTATGCCATTAATTCATCTCTGTCGAACCAGGTGCTAACCCAGGTTCTTGACTGTGACACTGCTCAAGATGCTTGGACGACTCTACAGACTCTCTTTTCTTCTCAATCCATTGCCCATGTCACGCAGACTCAATATCAGTTGGCCACTCTCAAAAAGGGCTCTGAGTCCATTACAGATTATTTTCGCAGAGCCAAGACGTTGGCTGCCTCCTTAGGCGTTGCTGGGCAGGCCCTTTCCCCTTTTTAATTTTCAATTTACTTACATGCTGGACTTGGGACAAATTATGATCCCTTGGTCACCTCTCTCACAACTCGGGCTGATCCTCTCTCACCACAACAAATATACAGCTTCTTGCTTACACATAAATCTCGGTTAGCCCATCAAACCTAGACAATGCTCACTACTTAGTCTCTTGCTGCTCACAATACCCTGGTCAAATCTCCTAACTCATTTGGTTCCTCATCTCGGGGTAGAGGCTCTCGATTCTCTCGTGGTTGACGTGGAGGAGGTAGGTACAATCCTTCCTTCTTCTCCACTCACCCTGATAAGACCCCTGTGTTAAATGTGTCAAAAACTCGGCCACTCTGCCTTGGTATGTTACCATAGATTTGATCACAACTATCAATCAGCTCCACCTCCCTCATGGGAGTTGGTTGATCTTAGCCTTTCCAAGTGCAACCCCTGATGAGGCAGCAATGTGCATACAACTAGGGTTGCTATGTTGTCAAGCAAGCATTCAAGACAGGCCTGACATGAATTCTGTTCATCTCATGCCGTCAAGTGACTCGTTTACTTTGCCTAAACTTGGAAGACCAGGCATTCAGGGTTGCCAAGGGCAGTGGACTTCTACAAGTACCAATTCACCCCCCTTATTAGGATTACGGTAAAGCTAACACTCAGTATGGAAATTGTGTTGTGATGTTCCCACTGATGCTGATGGGGAGGTATGCTCAGTATGAAAATTGTGTTGTGATGTTCCCACTAATGTTGATGGGGAGGTATGCTCAGTATGAAAGTTGTATTGTGATGTTCCTACTGATGCCGATAGGGAGGCATGCTCAGTATGGAAATTGTGTTGTAATGTTCCTACTGATGCTGATGGGGAGGTATACTCAGTATGAAAATTGTATTGTGATGTTCCTATTGATGCCGATAGGGAGGTATGCTCAGTATGGAAATTGTGTTGTAATGTTCCTACTGATGCTGATGGGGAGGTATACTCAGTATGAAAATTGCGTTGTGATGTTCCTACTTATGCCGATGGAGATGTATGCTCAGTATGATAATTGTGCTGTATTGTCCCTACTAATGCCGATGGAGAGATATGCTCACTATGGAACTAAGTATGAGTTGAAAATTGAAAGTATGTGATCGGTTGTATTATGTAAAATATTTATTTGTGGATTTACGTACACGTGGTTACACATTGAGTTAGAATATGTTCTAGAGAAATGAATACTTTTGAAATTATATTTATATTTACACATTTGTATTTACTTATGTAGGGATACTTATTTCATTTAAAGCATGATTTAAAAGAAAGGCATGTATTTTAATATATGTATATATATATATATATATATATATATTTGAGCATGTGTTCGATTTCATATGAGTTCTCAGAGTAAGAAAAAGACAAATTATGAAAGTATATTTGAAACACTAAAACTCACGTTGTCACACACTGTTAATAATTTATTTCGACTTGCTAAGAGGTGTCTTATCTCATGAATATTCTAACATTTTTCAAATGCCCTATGGAGTATGACAGTAATTAGAGTAGCGCAATGGAAGCGTGGGTGAGACTAGATAGAGAGATTTAGATTAAATGTTTATTTTGTTATTCTAGTTTATCTTAAAATTCCTAAGGATGTATTAAATTGATATTAGAGATATTATTGATATTTTATTTATGTTTTTAATAAGTTCAGAACTTCATTGTGATATTGGGATGAATTTATTGTTATATTTGGATATTTTAGCTATTCTGGTAATATGCTTGGAGATTTTTCGTTGTTTAATTATTTGGTATCAGAGAAATTTAAATGAAATCTCTCGGGTCTTTTCATAACCATCTAGTCGACTCGCAAGCTTAGGTCGAGTTTGACTATGTGCATTTGTGTTTTTCTAGTGATCCTTACAACATCTGACTTGGTATTGCTTCAGATAGTTTTAATCCTTTTAGTAACATGAACAACACGTATAACTTGTGACTAGTTATGATGATGTCAAACAATTTATCACCTTGGCGATTATCACGATGTGCGGATCGTGGGATAGGGGCCTAGGCTTGTGCCATTATTTTTATTTTTTTTTAAAAAATTACAATCATTACTATAAAATTTTAAGTATAAATGAAAAAAATAATGAAATCATTACAAAAGAATGAGTAGTGTAAATCAATTAAATTTGAAAAATCTAAAATATATTCTGAATTGGTTAGACTTTAGATTTTGTATTATTGTCCTATAATTTTTTAATATTTCATCTTTAACAAGCAATTCCTTATCATAATTATTTAAAAAAAAATTATAATTGGAATATGTTATTTATTAAAGAGTAACATTTTTAAAATATGTGTATATATTTAGTAAATATTTATCATGAACTTTAATTAAAAGGAATTAAAAGGCAAAAATTTTCGTCCCAAAATCGCCCCCAACAGAACATGAAAATTACGAAATCTACCTTGCAAACCCTAAACCCTCGAGCTGGTTCAACTCCAAGAAAAAGCTGGTAGCAATTTTTTGGCACATGCTTTTTATTGAATTTTTATTTTATCATTTTCCTGGGTCGGTTTCTTGGGGTTTTTCGAATTTACGTAAAATTAGGAGGTTTTTTGAATATACATAAAATTAGGGTTTGTGACCATTGTTCAAAAATGTCAATTTCCATCACCGATGTTCAGGTAGGCGGGCAATTTTTATTTTTTGACCGTTGCGATCAGGTCGGCCACCGACATTGTATCCCTTTATATCTGGCGGCCTTAGGTTTTGCTCGTGAAGCTTCTCTCTCTCTCTTGATCCCCCGCCCTCTCTCTGATCTTGGGCCGTGTCTTCGGAGTAATCGGTGATGACAACATGCGGTGACAGTCAGGCTGTGGCGATGAAAACTGTGAATGTTTTCCTATACATCTGCTCTTTCAAATATGACTTCTGTTAGGAACCTGTGAACATTCAGAAAAATGTGACACCAAAAATTTAATGTGGTTCGATCAATATGGACCTACGTCCACGGAGCACATACCAAATATTCACTATTTCGTCGAAAAATTACAATTCTCACTCTCTCTCTCTCCCTCTCTTCCTCCTCTTTCTCCTCTCCGCTCTCTGAGCTTCTCACTTTGTTGTCTCTTGTACCCTCTGCACATATTACATTCCTCAGCTCTCTATTTATAGGGCTGAGAATTAAATCACAATTTAATCACAATTAAACATAAATGGGAAGTTAGAATGGAGAGATAAAATGGAGATAAATTTCACCGCGTGAGATTAATTACAACGCGTTTTCCAACTCAGCTCCAGCTCTTGGTTGTTTTCTGGCTCCAGCTCTAATAATCTCCTCAACTAGTATCATGAATAAATGATGTGCTCACAATATGTCTTCAGGCATGAAGACTAACTGTAGTTGAATACAACTTCAGTTTCTCTATAGTTACCATCTTTCTATCTGCTCGATTTTTGTGGACTAATTTGATGGTTGTCATCTTCACAACTAGTGTAAAAATGCAAGTGTAGTCAATCTCTTCCTTTTGCTCGAAGTCTTTGACTACCAATCGAGGCTTGTACCTTCTAGAGCCATTATGCTCCTCTTCGATTTTGTACACCCACTTGTTGTGAAGACCTTTGGGCAACTTCCAAATTTCTGTTGGAGGTGAGGGACTTCATCTCATCCTTCATTGCAAGCTCCCACTTGCTCGCATCTCTTGCTTGACATGCTTCAACATAGCATTCAGGCTCTTCTCCATCTGTCAGAAGTAAGTAATTAATATACCTTCTGTTTGGTATATGAGATCGAGTAGATCTCCTAAGCTTCGGAGACGGTGGTGCGACAATTTGCTCCACTAGTTCCTTCACCTGAGGATTCTCGGCATTCTGTTGTTGTGTCCCGACACATTCTGAGTGGATTAGTTCTAGTCCCTTCTTCTTTGGGGCATGAGTGTTTATCTGAAAACGAACCCTCTTTTGTTTCCTGACTATAAAATCCTCACACATGTCAATCTATATTAAAATAAACATGGAGGCATTGGAGGTTAGAAAAAGTGTTTCGATTTTCTTATCTCGTACAATCGTAAGTATACCCTTTGAAACTTTCCATTCATCACCAATGAATTTCGTCGTGTATCCCTTATTTGCCAGCTGACCAATTGAGATCAAATTCTTTCTCAGGTCTGGAATATACTTGACATCCTTCAGCTTCCATACTGACCCGTTTAGATTGATCTTCACAACTTCCTTGTCGGTTATGTCGCAAGATTGATCGTTGCCAAGGTACACCTTACCGAAATTACCTGGTGTGTACTCGTCTAGACAATCTCTGCAGCAACTGACATGAAATGAGGCTTCGGAGTCTAAGACCCAAAACTCCTGCTTGCTCTCCAAAGAGTAGATCAACATCTCATCATTTTCGGAAGCAATATTTGTTTCTGTCTTTACCTTCGTCTCGAATTTTTTTTTTTGACTTCTGCACTGGTTCTTGTAATGACCAGTCTTTCCACAGTTCCAGCACTCAATAACTTTTGTGCTCTGGGAACCTGTGTCCTGAGTACCTCTGAGATTTCTGGATTTAGACCGCTTGGGCCTAGATCTGTCACGGTTATTTGATCGTCCATGCCTGTTTTCTTTGCCTCGACTCTCCATGTTCAAGGCTGAACTCGAAGTGGAGGCATGGTTTGACTGCATTCTTATTTCCTCCGTCAAAATCATGCTGACGACTTCATCGTATACAAGTTTCGATTTTTCTGTGGAGCTATTGACAGCAGTAACGACACCATTCCAACTTTCAGACAACTGACTGAGAATCAGTAGGGTTCGAATCTCATTGTCAAACGTCATCTCGATTGAGGTGACTTGATTTGACAACTCGTTGAAATTATTCAAATGTCTGCCGAAACTTTCACCTGCAGACATGCTCATCGTAAATAGACTTTTCATGAGATGTGCCTTATTTGCGGTTGAAGGTTGCTCGTACATATTAGAGAGCGCATCTATCAGAGACTTGGTGGATGTTATATGCTTGATATTGAACGCCACAGATTTCGACAATGTCATTCTGATGGCTTCGAAGGCTTTTCGATTAAGCAACTCCCACTCATTCTCGTTTATGGATGCTGACTTTCCCTTCAACGGTAAGTGCAATTCCTTCCCAAACAAATAATCTTTTATCTGCATTTTCTAGAAATCGAAATTGTTCCCATTGAACATTTTGATTTTTGAGCTCTTTTCATTCGACATCTCAATTTGCTAATCTAGAGATGAAATTTGCTCAAATGGATAGTGCGGTTGGATTCGGAACGATTGAAAACCCTAGAAATGGTTCAAGTCGCTTGAAAAACGGACCCAAAACGACTTCGAAAAGTTCAATCAAAGTAATGGTCAAACATGGTCAACTCGGCTGATGTGGCACGATGACATGGCAGTGGGGTCCACTTGCTGACCTAGCCGTGGGGTCCACCTGCTGACGTAGCAATGGGTCCCACCTACCGATGTGGCAGTGGGGTCCACCTGTTGACGTGGGGCGCTGACGTGGCGCTGAGGCGGCAGATCGAATCTGAGTCGGGGACCGGTTCTCGGGTTAACCTAGTCTATGTCTCTCTCCGGGTTGGGTTGGGTCGAGGCTGTTCGGGCGAGGAAGATGCGTGCAATTGCGCATGAGGAGTTGGTCACTGGCGCGTGACTGGTGCGTGGTGAGGCGTCTTGCTCTAGCAAGGCATGTGAGAACGCGTGAGGCTTCGCCTGGACTCCGTTCGAGCTCCAACTTGCACCGTTCTCTTCGTCGCGGCGATCTGAATGTGATGGTGGCCTTAAAACGCAGTTTTGATTTATTGGACAGAGCTTTGATTTTGGGATCACTTCCGATTTGAATTTTCTGCTCGAACTGGGCTCTGATACCACTTGTTAGGAACTTGAGATCATCTAGAAAAATGTGACACCAAAAATTTAACATGGTTTGGTCAATATCGACTTATGTTCATGCACACACCAAATATTCATTATTTCGCTAGAAAATTACAATTCTCACTCTCTCTCTCCCTCTCTTCCTCCTCTTTCTCCTCTTCGCTCTTCTGAGCTTCTCACTTTGTTGTCTCTTGTACCTTATGCACATATTACATTCCTCAGCTCTCTATTTATAGGGCTGAGAATGAAATCACAATTTAATCACAATTAAACATAAATGAGAAGTTACAATGGAGAGATAAAATGGAGATTAATTTCATCGCGTGAAATTAATTGCAATGCGCTTTCCAACTCAGCTCCATGAATGGATCGCATCTCCAACTCAGCTCCAGCTCCAGGTTGTCTTTTGGCTCTGGCTCTAACAGCTTCCTAACATATTTGTATTGCTATTTATTATTGTTTTTGATTTTCACCGTTTCAATGGCAACCGTACAATAATTTTCTTAAGGATGCGCTTATATTGTTTAGTATATTTTAATCCAAATTACTTTCATCTCTCTCTCTCTCTCTACGGTGGGGTGGCTTTTGCTGCCGTTAGTGATAAGCACGCCTGGCATCTCATCATTAGTAGGAATGATGAGATGCTAGGGGGAGAGGTTAATAGGAATGATGAGATGCTAGGCGTGCTTATCACTAACGGCAGCAAAAGCCACCCCATTGGAGAGAGAGAGAGATGAATGTAAATTGGATTAAAATATACTAAACAACATAAGCACATCCTTAAGAAAATTATCATATGTTTGCCATTGAAACGGTGAAAATTAGAAAAGATAATAAATAGCAATACAAATATGTTAGGAAACCTTATTTGAAAGAGCATATGTATAGGAAAACACTCACAGTTTTCATCGCCACTGCCTGACTGTCACCGCATGTTGCCATCACCGATTACTCCGAAAACACGGCCCAAGATCAGAGGGAGAGAGCGAGGGATCAAGAGAGAGAGAGAGAAGCTTCACGGGCAAAAGCTAAGGCCACCAGATATAAAGGGATACAATGTTAGTGGTCGACCTGATCGCAACGGTTAGAAAATAAAAATTGCCCGCCTGCCTGAATGTCGGTGATGGAAATTGACATTTTTGAACAATGGTCACAGTCCCTAATTTTACGTATATTCGAAAAACCCCCTAATTTTACGTAAATTCAAAAAACCCCAAGAAACCGGCCAATGGAAATGATAAAAAAAAATTCAATAAAAAGCATGTGCTGAAAAATTGCTACCAGCTTTTTCTTGGAGTTGAACTAGCTCAGGGGTTTAGGGTTTGCAAGGTAGGTTTCATAATTTCCATGTTTTGCTAGGGTGATTTTGGGACGAAAATTTTTGCCTTTTAATTCCTTTTAATTAACGTTCATGATAAATATTTATTAAATATATACACATATTTTAAAAGTGTTACTCTTTAATAAATAGCATATTCCAATTATAATTTTTTTTTTTAAAAAAAAAGGTAATTATGGTAAGAAATTGCTTGTTGAAGATGAAATATTAAAAAATTATAGGACAATAATACAAAATTTAAAGTCTAACCAATTCAGAACATATTTTAGATTTTTCAAATTTATTTGATTCACACTACTCATTCTTTTGTAATGATTTCTTAATTTGATTTCATTATTTCTTTCATTTATACTTAAAATTTCATAGTAATGATTGTAATTTTTTTAAAAAATAAATATGGTGGCACAAGCCTGGGCCCCTATCCTACGATCCGCACATTGCGATAATCGCCAAGGTGATAAATTGTATGACATCATCATAACTAGTCACAAGCTATACGTGTTGTTCATGTTACTAAAAGAATTAGAACTATTTGAAGCAAGACCAAATCGGATGTTGTGAGGATCACTAGAAAAACACGAATGCACATGGTCAAACTCGGCCTAAGCTTGCGAGTCTACTAGATGGTTATGAAAAGACCTGAGAGATTTCGTTTAAATTTCTCTGATACAATATATAAACAGCGGAAAATTTCCAAGCATATTACTAGAATAGCTAAAATATCCAAATATAACAATAAATTCATCCCAATATCACAATGAAGTTCTGAATTTATCAAAAACATAAATAAAATATCAATAATATCTCCAGTATCAATTTAATACATCCTTAGGAATTTTAAGATAAATTAGGATAACAAAATAAACCTTTCATCTAAATCTCTTAGTCTCACCCACACTTCTATTGCGTTACTTTGATTACTGTCATACTCCATAGGATATTTGAAAAATGTTAGAATATTCATGGGATAAGACACCTCCCAGCAAGTCGGAATAAATTATTGACAGTGTTTGACAACGTGAGTTTTAGTGCTTCAAATATACTTTTATAATTTGTCTTTTTCTTACTCTGAGAACTCATATGAAAACGTACACATGCTCAAATATATATATATATATATATTGAAATACATGTCTTTCTCTCAAATCTTACTTTAAATGAAATAAGTATCCTTACATAAGTAAATACAAATATGTGTAACTATAAATATATTTTCAAAAGTATTCATTTTCCTAGAACATGCTCTACTCAATGTGTAACCATGTGTACGTAAATCCACATATAGATATTTTACATTATACAATCGATCACATACTTTCAATTTTCAATCCATACATACTTCCATATTGAGCATACCTCTCCATCGGCATTAGTAGGGATAACACAGCACAATTATCATATTGAGCATATCTCTCCATCGGCATAAGTAGGAACATCACAACGCAATTTCCATACTGAGTATACCTCCCCATTGGCATCAGCAGGAACATTACAACACAATTTCCATACTAAGCATACCTCCCCATCGGCATCAGTAGGAACATCATAATACAATTTTCATACTGAGCATACCTCCCCATCGGCATTAGTAAGAACATCACAACACAATTTTCATACTAAGCATACCTCCCCATCAGCATCAGTGGGAACATCACAACATAATTTCCATTCTAAGTGTTAGCTTTACCGTAATTCCAAGAGAGAGAGTGAATTGGTATTTTCAAAATTGATGCCCTTGGTCAAACCCCTAACAGCAGTATTACACAACTCTAAGGTTAATCTAGTGCAAATAAATTAACTCAATTTAAATACACAACGAAAATTAAATTGTATAATTAAATTAATCAAGTGTGCACAAGAAAGCTGTAAATAAAGATTACATCCAAAAATGTTATCGAAGTTCGGCAAATTGCCTATGTCCTTGCCTTGACTAACAAGTACAAAAATTATCACTGTAAGGCTCACTTAACGGGTAGAGCGGCACCTAAACAATCAGATCAATTAGCATAGAACTGATCTCAACCTTTACAAATAATTTTTACCGAGCTGAATTACCGCCCCCTCAAGCCACGTGAGAATTTAAAATTTATTTATTTATTTATATAAATTATATAGACAAACCAAAGTCAGCATCCTTGGATTGGCAGAGAAGGTGTCAAATAGTTACAGGTGTGGCAAGAGGTCTTCTATGCCTGCATGAAGAGGCTCCTGAAAGGATTATTCATAGAGACATCAAAGCCAGTAATATACAGAGTTGAATCCAAAGATATCAGATTTTGGCTTGGCAAGGCTTTTTCCTCGGTAAGGCTCCCATACACTGACATTTAGGATTTTTGGTACTCGGTGAGTAATTTTCTTGCTTCAGATCTTTGTGTTGCTTACTGCTAAAACCTCACACTTGGTCATTTTATTGTCTTCTTTATTTAAGTTTCCCTTGGCTAGTATTATAGTTGACATTTCCAGGAGGATCCTCGTGGAAATTGAAACGTGCAACCCAAAACTTTTGTTGGATTGCAGTGGTTACATGGCTCCTGAATACCGCTTTACATGGATACTTGTCAGTGAAGTCTGACGTTTTTAGCTTTGTTGATTTGGTGTTGGAGATTGTGTGGGAGAAAGAATCATGATGGGCGGCTTGGTGCAGAAAAGGTAGACCCCTTGAGTTACGTAAGGGTTAGAGAATAGTTAATGATGCAATTATTTGGGAGGTCATTTTTTTTTGTTTTGTTTATGCAGCTTCCTTTTTAATCTAAAGTTGAACATTAAAACATAATCTGTGTTTTTTTCCTTTAACAAGTGAAGGCTTGTAGGTCTACTTTAGCATGCAATAATTTTCTTCAAATTACAAATCCATGTTTTTTAAATCCTTGAGAGCTGTAGGCATGTACACAGTTAAAACTGAATGTCCGACAGCCTGTTTTGTACCATGTGCTTAAACAACTTACCCCCATTGTATGGGTCTGTCTTAACCTAGTGTTGCTTTGAATATTATTCTAAATATACTGTTGGTGGAAGTTTAGTTTTTATATTTTATTGTTTAGGAATTCAAAATTCTTTTAACAGATATCCTACTTTGAGTTTATTAATGCTAGTGGTTAAATATAGTGTTAGTGAAAGTTTGACTGCTTCTCTTTTATGATTTTTAGGTGCTGGTGCTGTAGAATTCATCATTTGCTTTCGTAGAAGTAAAAAGGATTCCTGAGGTAGGCGTATTCTTGTTTACACAAGGATTCTTGACAAGGTGTATGTTATGGGAAAACATTTAATTCATTTATGAAGCATTTGTTTAAACCGACATATTTTTGCTAGCTGATTTTTTTGGGGGTTGAAAGTTCATGGTTTTTTTTTTTTTTTTTTCTCACTTTGCTTGATAACCAAACACAAAAAATCAAATTCCATGTTTTCCTTTCCAAGAGTTTAGAGTTTTGGCAAACAAATGATTTTTCCATGAGTCAATTTATTCTTGGAATATCGATTTAAATATTGACCTTACATTTAAATGAGCTCACCGTGCACTTTATGATTCCATGGAGGAAACTGGGAAGTGCACTGATCAGAGATTCTGTCAGGTTTTTGAGTCCCTTTGACAAACTAGGACAGAAAGAACATCCAGTTTAGATTTCCCTCTTACGATATAATATGTTAAATGCATCCGTGCATAGTCATGCTTCTTGCAATTAATTTAAATTCAAGTTGGCAATACATATCTTCATCGAATATATGATTACATTTTTGTTTCCAAAATGAAGATGCATTGATTGTTTTCATTTAATCCTCGTTTATTTTCCTTCCTGCCGCACAGACCTGGGCACTCTTTCAAAGAGGCAAGGCATTGGAGTTGGTTGATCTTAGCCTTTCCAAGTGCAAGCACAACCCTGATGAGGCAGCAATGTGCATACAACTAGGGTTGCTATGTAGTCAAGCAAGCATTCAAGACAGGCCTGACATGAATTCTGTTAATCTCATGCTGTCAAGTGACTCGTTTACTTTGCCTAAACCTGGAAGACCAGGCATTCAGGGTCGCCAAGGGCGGTGGACTTCTACAAGTACTTCCGCTCTCACTAGCACTAATCGTACCAGCAGTACATGCACCAGTGCCACCAAGATTTATCTTAAGAAAATTATCGTATGTTTGCCATTGAAACGGTGAAAATCAGAAAAGATAATAAATAGCAATACAAGTCTGTTAGGAAACCTTATTTGAAAGAGCATATGTATAGGAAAACACTCACAGTTTTCATCGCCACTGCCTGACTGTCACCGCATGTTGCCATCACCGATTACTCTGAAAACACGGCCCAAGATCAGATTGAGAGAGCGAGGGGTCAAGAGAGAGAGAGAGAAGCTTCACGGGCAAAAGCTAAGGCCACTAGATATAAAGGGATACAATGTTAGTGGTCAACCTGATCGCAACGGTTGGAAAATAAAAATTGCCCGCTTGCTTGAATGCCGGTGATGGAAATTGACATTTTTGAACAATGGTCACAGACCCTAATTTTACGTATATTTGAAAAACCCCCTAATTTTACGTAAATTCAAAAAATCCCAAGAAACTGGCCAATGGAAATGATAAAAAAAAATTCAATGAAAAGCATGTGTCGAAAAATTGCTACCAGCTTTTTCTTGGAGTTGAACTAGCTCGGGGGTTTAGGGTTTGCAAGGTAGGTTTCGTAATTTTCATGTTCTGCTAGGGTGATTTTGGGACGAAAATTTTTGCCTTTTAATTCCTTTTAATTAACGTTCATGATAAATATTTATTAAATATATACACATATTTTGAAAGTGTTACTCTTTAATAAATAGCATATTCCAATTATAATTTTTTTTAAAAAAAAAAGGTAATTATGATAAGAAATTGCTTGTTGAAGATGAAATATTAAAAAATTATAGGACAATAATACAAAATTTAAAGTCTAACCAATTCAGAACATATTTTAGATTTTTCAAATTTATTTGATTCACACTAATCATTCTTTTGTAATGATTTCTTAATTTGATTTCATTATTTCTTTCATTTATACTTAAAATTTCATAGTAATGATTGTAATTTTTTTTAAAAAATAAATATGGTGGCACAAGCCTGGGCCCCTATCCGACGATCCGCACATTGCGATAATCGCCAAGGTGATAAATTGTATGACATCATCATAACTAGTCACAAGCTATACGTGTTGTCCATGTTACTGAAAGGATTAGAACTATCTGAAGCAAGACCAAGTCGGATGTTGTGAGGATCACTAGAAAAACACGAATGCACATGGTCAAACTCGGCCTAAGCTTGCGAGTCTACTAGATGGTTATGAAAAGACTCGAGAGATTTCGTGTAAATTTCTCTGATACAAAATAATTAAACAGCGGAAAATTTCCAAGCATATTACTAGAATAGCTAAACTATCCAAATATAACAATAAATTCATTCCAATATCACAATGAAGTTCTGAATTTATCAAAAACATAAATAAAATATCAATAATATCTCCAGTATCAATTTAATACATCTTTAGGAATTTTAAGATAAATTAGGATAACAAAATAAACCTTTAATCTAAATCTCTCTATCTAGTCTCACCCACACTTCTATTGCGTTACTTTGATTATTGTCATACTCCATAGGATATTTGAAAAATGTTAGAATATTCATGGGGTAAGACACCTCCCAAAAAATCGGAATAAATTATTGATAGTGTGTGACAACGTGAGTTTTAGTACTTTAAATATACTTTTATAATTTGTCTTTTTCTTACTCTGAGAACTCATATGAAATCGTACACATGCTCAAATATATATATATATTGAAATACATGTCTTTCTTTCAAATCTTGCTTTAAATGAAATAAGTATCCCTACATAAGTAAATACAAATATGTGTAACTATAAATATATTTTCAAAAGTATTCATTTTCCTAGAACATGCTCTAACTCAATGTGTAACCATGTGTACGTAAATCCACATATAGATATTTTACATTATACAACCGATCACATACTTTCAATTTTCAACCCATACATACTTCTATACTGAGCATACCTCTCCATCGGCATTAGTAGGGACAACACAGCACAATTATCATACTGAGCATATCTCTCTATCGGCATAAGTAGGAACATCACAACGCAATTTCCATACTGAGTATACCTCCCCATCGGCAACAGTAGGAACATCATAATACAATTTTCATACTGAGCATACCTCCCCATCGGCATTAGTAAGAACATCACAACACAATTTTCATACTAAGCATACCTCCCCATCAGCATCAGTGGGAACATCACAACATAATTTCCATTCTAAGTGTTAGCTT
The DNA here is from genome assembly GCF_029873635.1 of Malania oleifera. Lineage (NCBI taxonomy): Eukaryota > Viridiplantae > Streptophyta > Magnoliopsida > Santalales > Ximeniaceae > Malania > Malania oleifera. The sequence goes on along the minus strand of NC_080429.1, from coordinate 71,639,993 downwards.
TACCGTAATTCCAAGAGGGAGGGTGAATTGGTATTTTCAAAATTGATGCCCTTGGTCAATCCCCTAACAGCAGTATTACACAACCCTAAGGTTAATCTAGTGCAAATAAATTAACTCAATTTAAATACACAACGAAAATTAAATTGTATAATTAAATTAATCAAGTGTGCACAAGAAAGCTGTAAATAAAGATTACATCCAAAAATGTTATCGAAGTTCGGCAAATTGCCTACGTCCCTGCCTTGACTAACAAGTACAAGAATTACCACTGTAAGGCTCACTTAACGGGTAGAGCGGTACCTAAACAACCAGATCAATTAGCACAGAACTGATCTCAATCTTTACAAACAATTTTTACCAAGCTGAATTACCGCCCCCTCAAGCCATGTGAGAATTTAAAATTTATTTATATAAATTATATAGACAAAACAAAGTCAGCATCCTTGGATTGGCAGAGAAGGTGTCAAATAGTTACAGGTGTGGCAAGAGGTCTTCTACGCCTGCATGAAGAGGCTCCTGAAAGGATTATTCATAGAGACATCAAAGCCAGTAATATACTGTTGGATGAGGAGTTGAATCCAAAGACATCAGATTTTGGCTTGGCAAGGCTTTTTCCTCGGTAAGGCTCCCATACACTGACATTTAGGATTTTTGGTACTCGGTGAGTAATTTTCTTGCTTCAGATCTTTGTGTTGCTTACTGCTAAAACCTAACACTTAGTCATTTTATTGTCTTCTTTATTTAAGTTTCCCTTGGCTAGTATTATAGTTGACATTTCCAGGAGGATCCTCGTGGAAATTGAAACGTGCAACCCAAAACTTTTGTTGGATTGCAGTGGTTACATGGCTCCTGAATGCCGCTTTACATGGATACTTGTCAATGAAGTCTGACGTTTTTAGCTTTGTTGATTTGGTGTTGGAGATTGTGTGGGAGAAAGAATCATGATGGGCGGCTTGGTGTAGAAAAGGCAGACCTCTTGAGTTACGTAAGTGTTAGAGAATAGTTAATGATGCAATCATTTGGGAGGTCATTTTTTTTTGTTTTGTTTATGCAGCTTCCTTTTTAAACTAAAGTTGAACATTAAAACATAATCTGTGTTTTTTTCCTTCAACAAGTGAAGGCTTGTTGGTCTACTTTAGCGTGCAATAATTTTCTTCAAATTACAAATCCATGTTTTTATATCCTTGAGAATTGTAGGCATGTACACAGTCAAAATTGAATGTCCGACAGCCTATTTTGTACATGTGCTTAAACAACTTGCCGCCATTATGTGGGTCTGTCTTAACCTAGTGTTGCTTTGAATATTATTCTAAATATACTGTTGGTGGAAGTTTAGTTTTTATATTTTATTGTTTAGGAATTCAAAATTCTTTTAACAGATATCCTACTTTGAGTTTATTAATGCTAGTGGTTAAATATAGTGTTAGTGAAAGTTTGACTGCTTCTCTTTTATGATTTTTAGGTGTTGGTGCTGTAGAATTCATCATTTGCTTTCGTAGAAGTAAAAAAGATTCCTGAGGTAGGCGTATTCTTGTTTACACAAGGATTCTTGACAAGGTGTATGTTATAGGAAAACATTTAATTCATTTATGAAGCATTTGTTTGAACCGACATATATTTGCTAGCTGATTTTTTTGGGGGTTGAAAGTTCATGGTTTTTTTTTTTTTTCTCACTTTGCTTGATAACCAAACACAAAAAATCAAATTCCATATTTTCCTTTCCAAGAGTTTAGAGTTTTGGCAAACAAATGATTTTTCCATGAGTCAATTTATTCATGGAATATTGATTTAAATATTGACCTTACATTTAAATGAGCTCACCGTGCACTTTATGATTCCATGGAGGAAATTGGGAAGTGCACTGATCAGAGATTCTGTCAGGTTTTTGAGTCCCTTTGACAAACTAGGACATAAAGAACATCCAGTTTAGATTTCCCTCTTACGATATAATATGTTAAATGCATCCGTGCAATCATGCTTCTTGCAATTAATTTAAATTCAAGTTGGCAATACATATCTTCATCGAATATATGATTACATTTTTGTTTCCAAAATGAAGATGCATTGATTGTTTTCATTTAATCCTCGTTTATTTTCCTTCTGAAACAAATTGAAATGAACTTCTCTGCAAGAAGAAAATTTAGCACAGAACAGAGAGAGATGAAGATGGGAAAGAAGAATTTTGTCTTCCGTACTTTTTCACACTTAGAACTGCACACTCGGGGGAAGATAAATAGGAAGAAGGAAAAGATAACAGAAAAAAGGGAATCTCGAGCAGAGCAGTGAAAATAACTGCCCAAAACAGAAATAAAAAAAAAGAACAACTATCTGTTGGAGCCATTCACGTGGGTGCTCTTTCTTTAGATTTCTGGTGGGAGCTAGGGAGCTGAGCTGGAGTTGCATATTTGGCATCTTTAATTTGTAATAGCCCCCCGCAAGATGGAGAGTAGATGTTTTCTACTCCCATCTTGGACAAGTGAGAATAAAAGAGAGAAGAGGCTATAGGTTTGGTGAACATATCTGCCATTTGCGAGTGGCTGTTGACATGGTGAGTAGTGAGACTACCGTCTTGAATTTTTTCACGAATGAGATGACAATCTAGCTCAATGTGCTTTGTGCGTTCATGGAAAACTGGGTTTGCAGCAATGTGTAAGGTAGCTTGGTTGTCACAGAAGAGTGTGGCAGGTTGGGGATGAGTCACTTGGAGATCATTCAAGAGGTAACGGATCCAAGTCAATTCGCAGCAAACCATTGCCATGGCTCTATACTCTGCCTTTGCAGAGGACCTGGAGACGGTGTTTTGTTTTTTGGATCGCCAAGAGATCAAAGAGGAACCAAGGAAAACACAATAGTAGGTTATGGATTTTCGGCTATCAGGACATGAACCCCAATCACTGTCACTATATGCCTTTAACTGTAAACTGGAATCTGAAGGATAAAAAAGTCCTTGACTTGGCGCCATCTTGATATATCTAAGAACCTTGTGTGCTGCATTTAAATGAGGGACTCGTGGAGTTCCCATGAATTGGTTGAGGAGTTGAACAGAATAAGAGAGGTCTGGTCGAGTGATGGTCAAGTACATCAAGCGGCCAATGAGTCTTCTGTAAATGGTGGGATCTCCAATAGGTTCTCCTTCATCTCTCGACAACTTGATATTTTGATCCAAAGGAATTTTAGCAGGTATAGACCCAATGGTTCCCGTATTTGATAGAATGTCCAATGCATACTTTCGTTGACAAAGATGGATTCCCTTTGCTGATTGTGCAACTTCGATGCCACGAAAGTATTTTAGTTGCCCCAGATCTTTGATTTTAAACTTTTCATCCAAAGCTCCCTTAAGTTTTTCAATAGATCTCATGTTATTGCTGGTCATAATTATGTCATCAACATAAACTAGGACGGCTGTGAAGGAACCATTATGCATTCGGGTAAACAAGCTGTAATCTCCTTTAGATTGGGTGTAGCCATGCTGGATGATGAAGGAGGAGAGTTTAGCATACCATTGCCTCGAGGCTTGCTTAAGGCCATACAAACTTTTAAGCAGCCTGCGGACCTTTGTTTCATCTGCTGTGTGATAGCCAGGTGGCAGCTTCGTGTACACTTCTTCATCAAGATCCCTATGAAGGAAGGCATTGTTGACATCGAATTGATGTAGATGCAGGCCTTTGACTGCTGCCAATGCTAGTAAAGCTCTGACAGATACCATCTTAGCTACAGGGGAGAAAGTTTCATGATAGTCTATGCCCTCTTCCTGTGTGTATCCTTTGCAGACCAATATGGCCTTGTATCATTCAATGGTCCCATTGGCATTGTATTTCATCTTGTAAACCCATTTGCATCCGATGGCTTTCTTACCAGGAGGAAGCTCTGTGATAGTCCAGGTTTTATTCTGTTCAAGAGCTGCAATTTCAGTCACCATAGCTTTCTCCCAATTAGGATCCTTAACAGCATCATGGTATAAATAGGGTTCAGTGTTTTTAGTGATTGTGGTGACAAAGGCCTTGTGTTTAGGTGTAATGTTATGATAGGATAAAGAGGCACAAAGTGGAAAAGGACTACCTGGAGCTGTAGGACCTCGTTTCTTATTGGACTCTTGTGAATGGGTGAGAAAGCCAGCAGAGCTAGCTTGCTGACAGATGAAGTGTTCAAGGTGAGGTGGTGGCTTCTTGGTTCTAGTAGATCTCCTTGGGAGATGAGGACTGTTTATAGTGTGGTCTAAGGTTTCACCAGGAGGTTGAGGTGATGTTGAAGGCTGACTTGGTGTGTTTTGTGGGCTGTCATGTTCAGTGGCATTAGCTGGTGTATGAGAGTCTTCATAGGAAAAATCCATGATGGTAGGCTGAGGAAAAGGAAGCTGAGTAGTTGGGACAGCGGTGGCTTCTTCAGATTGCAAGGGGAAAATGTCTTCATGAAAAACGACATTCCTTGAGATGAATATTTTTTTAGTTTGCAAGTCCATTAGTTTGTATCCTTTCACCCCAAAGGGGTATCCCAAGAAAATACACTTTCTTGCTCTTGCATCAAATTTGTGCCTGTTATTTGAGAGAGTTGAGGCAAAAGCTACGCAACCGAAGACTTTGATGTGGGCATATGCAGGCTTGGCTTTAAAAAGGAGTTCAAAGGGACTTTAGGATTTTAAGATGGCAGATGGAGTTCGGTTAATGAGGTAGACTATTGTCAGCACACAGTCACTCCAATATCTGATAGCAAGCCCACTTTGGAATCTCAAGGCTCTTGCAACATTTAAGATGTGCTGGTGTTTTCTTTCAACTCTAGCGTTTTGTTCAGGGGTCTCCACACAAGTTCTTTGGTGAATGATGCCTTTCTCATGATAAAATTGTTTCAGATCAAATTCCCCTCCATTGTCACTCCGAATGGTTTTGATTTTGGTTGCAAATTGAGTTTCTATCAGGCACAAAATCCTTTTAAGGTAGAACTTGCATCGGATTTAAATTTCAAAAGATACACCCAAGTGCACCTGCTGAAGTCATCGACAATGGTAAGAAAATATCGGAAACCATCATAAGAAGCTTCATTACATGGCCCCCAGAGATCACAATGAATGAGTTCAAAACAATGTTCAGATTTGTGTTGACTACAAGGAAAAAGAAGCTTGTAAAGCTTGGCTAAGGGACAAACAAAACAAGGCTTAGTAGTTAGTGAAGTTTTGCATATAGGTTCAAGATCGAGAAAATCTAATTTTACTGATGAAGGGTGTCCTAGGCGGTAGTGCCAAAGGTCCATGTTTTGGCTGTTGGTAATTGCAGCTGTTTGTGGTGATATGTTGGTGGCTTTGGACAGGGCTTAAGTCAAAGATGCTAGAGGAACTTCATTCTGCAGCAAATGGTATAACCCATTCTTCACCTCACCCATTCCAATCGTGCGCCAAGTCAAAAGGTCTTGAATAAAATAATTTTTAGATAAGAAAATAAGACAACACTTCAAGGTGTGAGCCAATTTTCTGGCAGAGATGAGATTGAAAGAAAAGGATGGAACACACAGGACATTATGAAGAATAAGGTCTTTTGTTGGTCTCACTGTGCCAATGTGGGTCACAGCGATAGCTTCTCCATTAGGCAAGGTTACAGAGTAGGAGACTTCAGCTGTTATGGAAGTGAAGAAACAGGTCGCACAAACCACATGATCTGTTGCACCCGTGTCAATTATCCAGGGAATAGCTGAAATGTCTTTGGGTTTGCTTGTGTAAGCTGAGAGACAGAGAGGTATACCAGAGAATTGAGGAATGTGTGCATCAGGAGGAGAAGCTATGGCAGTTTGAACAGAATGCACCGAGGCTTGACTGGTCTGCCTGAGCATGGCCATTAGTTCCTAGTATTGCTCTTGAGTTATAGTGCTTTGACCTCCATGAGTTCCTTGTTCTGGAATAGGTAGAGGAGATGCTAAAACCTGATGAGCATACGAGCCAATAGGTGGAGTTCTACCATAAAGTCTGTGCCCTGGAGGATAGCCATGAAGTTTGTAACATTTTTTTGTAGTATGTCCAGGAATATGGCAGTGATTGCACACTGGTTTGCTAGGATTGGCCTTGAAACACCTCTCCAGAGAGTGACCATGAATTTTGCAATGAGAACAATAGTATTTGTCATGTCTCTGAGAGCTGTTTTGAGGTGTGAGCTGTCTGGTGTTATCCTTGACCAGGAGAGCAAGAGGTTCTGTGGGAGAAGGGTCAGAAGATATCTCTCTACGCTTCTCTTCCTGTTGGATGATTGAATAAACCTCATTCAAATTGGGGAAAGGTTTAATGAGCAATATCTGTGCCTTCAAACCTTTGTAGGAGTCATTGAGTCTCATTAGCAATTTCATTACCCAGTCCCTTTGTTGATTTTCGATCACTGTTTTCAAGCCACCACAACTACAGCTAGGGATGGATTCATAGTTCATCAGTTCATCGAGAAGTGTTTTCAGCTTGGAGAAGTAACAACTCACTGAATCTTGTTGCTGCATCAGGGCAGCAATTCCTTGTTTGATTTCATAAATCCTTGGGGCATTTTGCTGTGCAAGACGATGCTCGAGCTCAACCCACAGCTGGTGTGCCGTTTCTGCATACAGGGTGCTGCATTTGATGTCAACCGACATGGAGTTTTGCAGCCAAGTAATAACAATGTCATTGCAACGAAGCCAATAATCCATCAAGGGATTGTCAGGATCAATTGGCTCACGAATGCTGCCATCGATGAAACCCAGCTTGTTCTTAATACGCAAGGCATGCTTCATTGATCTTGCCCAGGGATGATAATTGTTGGAATCCAATACTTGCGTGACGAGTAAAGCTCTAGAGTGGTTGTTGGTGCTGATGAAGTATGGTCTGCTGGGCTGTGATGGATCAAGATGGATTGAGTGATGGTTTGAGGCTGTTGATTTGGTGTTTTGGTTTTGGTTTTGATTGGTGTCTTGATCGGAATTGGTAGAGTCCGTTCGAGCCATTGAGACTAACCTGGCTCTGATACCATGAAACAAATTGAAATGAACTACTCTGCAAGAAGAAAATTCAGCACAGAACAGAGAGAGATGAAGATGGGAAAGAAGAATTTTGTCTTCCTTACTTTTTCACACTTAGAACTGTACACTCGGGGGAAGATAAATAGGGAGAAGGAAAAGATAACAGAAAAAAGGGAATCTCGAGCAGAGTAGTGAAAATAACTGCCCAAAATAGAAATAAAAAAAAAGAACAACTATCTGTTGGAGCCATTCACATGGGTGCTCTTTCTTTAGATTTCTAGTGGGAGCTAGGGAGCTGAGCTGGAGTTGCATATCTGGCATCTTTAATTTGTAATACCTTCCTGCCGCACAGACCTGGGCACTCTTTCAAAGAGGCAAGGCATTGGAGTTGGTTGATCTTAGCCTTTCCAAGTGCAAGCACAACCCTAATGAGGCAGCAATGTGCATACAACTAGGGTTGCTATGTTGTCAAACAAGCATTCAAGACAGGCCTGACATGAATTCTGTTAATCTCATGCTGTCAAGTGACTCGTTTACTTTGCCTAAACCTGGAAGACCAGGCATTCAGGGTCGCCAAGGGCGGTGGACTTCTACAAGTACTTCCGCTCTCACTAGCACTAATCGTACCAGCAGTACATGCACCGGTGCTACCAAGATTTCTTCCGGTAGCAGTTTTGTTGAGGGTTATTCTAGGAATTCAATTTCTCTTTCTTCCATTGATGAAGGTAGATGACCATTTATAGTTATGCCGTGTACATTAGCCGCCCCATTTATCTTGTGCAAATTAAGCTGTTTCCGCACCTATTTATAATTAATGTTTGTTATTAATAGCATAACACTAGTGTTTAACTAATTTACCGAACTTCAGGAACAAGTTTGTACTGGATTTTAATTGTGAAAGGCATAAGAAAAGCATGTAATAAATTGTCTTTTCGTTAGTGTGCATATTTCTTTTGTTAATGTCAGGATCACATTTGTCCGTTTGCGAACGTGAAATTGAGGCAATGCATTTGAATTTGGAGTCCAAATAATTAGTTTTTAATTTCATATACCATTTGATATAATGAATCTCGTCTTTGCTTGTGGTCGGGAATAATGCCTCCCGTAACAGGTGGGCTAGGTGTTCTGCAGAAGCGGTGGTCTGGTTTGCTGATGGTTTGTCTTCTTTCGGTCAGATGCAAAGGAGATTTCAAAATTTTGGAATGGGATTCACGAAGTATTGGATGTTGATTAGATGGGAAAGAATTTTTTGGAGTTAGGGCTGGGGCAGAAAGGAAAGATATTTTCAGTGTTTATTCCAGAAGGCGCTAAAGGCAATGCGTGGCAAGGCTTCATAAATGATATTTTTTTTTGTGCGGATTCTGGAGGTGTTGGTGCTGATAGTTATCACGGAGTCAGGTGGTGCTGGAAGGAAAACAGAGGGATGGAGGGGGTCACAGTAGCCAAGTTAATTCTGGAAATTAGCCGGGAAAGAAGAATTGTGCCGTTGATGTGGAGGTGTGATGCAAGTGACAAATTGAACAGAATCAATCAATCAGAATGTGAAGGAATCTAGGATTCTGGATGGAGTGGCGATCATCTCAGAGGCATCTAGGTTTGCTTTCAGGGAGGAGGCTGCGAAAAGAATTGAGCCAGGCTGTATGTTACTCGTTTTGGACCTGGCCCAAGTTATTGAAGAAGGATGCATTTCTTTTTGACTAAACTGGGGCAATTATTTGAACAAGCCCAATGTCTAAGAAAGGTTGAATCTTTGGATTCAAAGGAAGGAAATGGGTTTCCAGCAGACGGATCAAGGTGGTGTTCAAGCCCATGTGTGCAGTAATGCTAACACGAGTACCTCCTTATTTTTTTTTGATCAAATGGTAAAAGTGTATATTGATCAAAGTACGTATGTACAAATACTCTGGGCATATCTAGGCCAAACAAACAAGGTATTACACCAAATCAAAAATACATCCAAAAAACCTGGGCATACTCAGGATCCAAAGAGTGCAGGTCGAAAATTTTGCTCCTGCATATCAGGAAATGAGTATTGGGGAGGAGGACATTAAACATTCGGCTAGTGGAATACAAATCCAGCATACGGTTTTCCGAGATTTGAGTCAGGATGACCAACATGTTCAGAATTCTTGCAGCATATTAGATTCAAATCAAGGGTGAAAGTTCTGTCAAGTATTGAAGAGGTATTAGAAAGCTGTAGTAAAAAGGAAGAAGCTAGTTTGCTCTTTAACCAAATACAACTTGCCCGCCAAACCTTTGACAACATTTTCGAGCATAGCCATTATAGTTCACAAATTATTATTTGTATGTCCTCTTCCTGCTTACTTTGGTTGAAGGAACCCCTTTAATGAAAATATTGCCTCCCCCCCACCCCCTCCTTAAAATTATTTGTTACCTCTTATTCATTGTAAACCATGTTGTACCTACATAGGTACTAGGGGTGAGTATGCTATAATTTGGATTTGAATTTTTACATAATTATTGTGTATTTTAACACATCAAATACATGGACTTGAAATTAATTATCCACTGATATATGAATTTCAAATCAAATATCGAAATTCATTTTACCAAATGGTACCTTATATCCTTTTTTGAAAAATTGAAAAATATGTTGTCTTTTTTTAATAATTATTTTAAATTATAGAAATAAAAATGGAAAAATTATTTTGTACATTTAAACAAACTCTTTCCTATTTACTCTTTCAATAAGAATCTTAAAAAGAATATAATAAATTAAATTTTATAATTTTTAAAAATAAAAATATTTTTTGCAACCAAATGACTATATATATATTTTAAAAATGGAAAGATTTTTTATTTTTTCAAATGAAAAGAAAAATCTTAGGTGATAAGGAATGAATGTTACATGTAGCCGTATGGATGCACTCATTAGTTACATAGTATCTCATCAGTCAACCCTAAAGTGAATTTATATGGATTTAATGAAAAAAGTCTTATCTCATCAGTCAACCCAACCGGAAGAAAGAAAAAATATATATTTATACATCAACATCTACCAGAAGTGAATTTATATGCCCGAAGCTTCTTGTTTCAAATTCCCCAACTCAACTTGAAATTGCTCCAACTCGGCTTGAAATTCCTCCAACTCTTGCAATGTCATTGCATCAATGGGCTGCTCCCACCAGGACCCTCCGCTGCCGCCACATGCTGGCGAAGGAGAACCCTCGACTACTGGAGAGCCTTGGCTTGCGAGGTAGCTGTCGATGACGGAGTCCGAGTTGGGATGGTCGAAGCAGAAGAAGTTGTTGCCAGGAGACTTGACAACAATGGCGATCTCCACGCCGCAGAGTACGCACACCTCACTCGCAGCCTTAAAGAGGCCTTGTCGGCGCTTTGAAAACGTAACTTGGCGCTTTCTTTTATCTTCAATCTTCTTCATTGCCACCTTTCTTCGACCTGCCGTTTTCTTCTTTTTCAAATTGTCCATCGTCTGTACCTTTATTAAAATCACAACATGCATGCATCAAAGAGATATCATTTTTAAAAATAAATAATCCATTGTTCAATAAATAATTAAAAGCATGATGGTAGAAAAAAGTGGTGAAACAAGGAAATTATATATAAAAGCTAATTTTACGTACGTTGGAAAACCACAAGAAATCAGCCAAAGGAAATGAAAAAAAAAAATCAATAAAATAGCATGTGCCGGAAAATTGCTACCAGCTTTTTCTTGGAGTTGAACCAATTTGGGCGTTTAGGATTTGCAAGGTAGGTTTCGTAATTTCCATGTTCTGTTAGGGGTGACTTTGGGACACAAATTTCAGCCTTTTAATTCTTTTTAGTTTTTTTTTTTTTAAAATTCAATTAAGTAAGATGTAATTCATTAAAAACCTAATACATTAGAATTATATGTAATTCATTAAAAAAAATCAAAATTGCTAAAACCGATAATCAATCAAATAAGTAGAATTGATCAAATTCACCAAATGAAAGAACAACGATAATTTTCACAAAATAATTAATTAAGGAGAAACATAAAGGAATTAATTTTTTGGAGAATAAATGATAGTAGAAAAAGAATACATATATTACCGGTAGAGAATTATTGGAAACATTCCGGTGGATTGTCTGATTGACAACAGAGGAAGAAGTGGAAACCATGGAATACTCCAAATTAGATCTCAGATTGTTAAGCATAAATAAATTCCAGTCTTCTTTGGGTTGATGATCACTCTTAAACAACAGTTCGTCGTCGTCCGTTTTGCCTGTGACATCAACCACTTCCATCTAATATTTATTTAAACATATTAGGACAATGGTAAAATCTCACATATATATAGCTAAATTAGAGCTTGAGTCTTAATATATAGACATAAGAAGGAAGCACATTTTTTCCGTATTAAATATTATTAAAAATAAAATTTATTTCAACATAATTAAAAATTAAAAATCAAATACTAATTGTGTATAAAATTAAAATTTTATTTGTTAATTTCCTATATATTTTGTTTTCTTTCCATTTTTTAATAATTAAATATGAAAGATGAATTCTTTAATTTTTTTAAAATATATTTTCTAGATTTCAACGGATAACAATCGGTAATTCGACATTTGCATTTTTGAAAAAAGAAGAAGAACATAAACATAGAGAAAGTATAACATGAATAAATATACATATGATTCAGGAAGACAGCAACAACTGTACAGATCGATGCCTTCTTGTGAGTCCGGCACCAAAACTGGATCAAAACAATCTGTGCAAAACTTTTGTTTTCAAGAGTTTTTTCTGAAATTAATTTTAATTTTACTCATGTGCACTTCCATGTCGTCTCCATCCTCCGCGCCCAATCTCCTCCGCCGCCGCCGGTCGCGTCCAGCGACTAGAGCATCGCCGAGTAGAACTTGAGGCCGTTGACGAAATCCCGGCAAAACGAGGACGTGCCGGCGTCCGCCCACTCTTCGCCGTCCACGAACACCACGACGCGAGGCGAGAGGCGCCGGAGATTGCTCTACAACTTCACGATTCATCAGAATTCCCTCGGCGGCCGGATGAGTTGTTGGGTCTACCCGGTGGGGTTGAGGAGACTTGTAGAGCATCCGCCGCCGCCTGGTGCTCTGGTTCTGCCTTGCAGGGCTGCTGCTGCAGCGCTTGAGGCCGACGAGAGACGACTGAACTGACGAAGGCTTCGAGTTCTACTCGGCGATGCTCGAGTCCCTGGACGCGACGGGCGGCGGCGGAGGAGATTAGGTGGGGAGGATGGAGACGAAAGTGCACATCAATTGTGGAAATAAAGTGCCACACAAAATGAAAAAAGGGAAAATCAATCTTGATTCAAAGGATACCTCGTATGGATAATTTCAATTTGAAGCTGCACATCCAATCTAATGAAGAAAACTTCCAGTAATAAAATCGATTCTTTCGCAACGACGAAAAGCTGACATGGCCTGAGAGAGAGAGAGAGAGAGAGAGAGAGAGAGAGAGAAGCTTCACCTGCAAAAGCTAAGGTCGCCGGATATAAAGGGATACAATGTCGGTGGGAACGGGAATTTTTTCTGACCGACCTCGTTGCAACGGTCACGAAATAAAAATTGCCCGCTTGCCTGAACGCCTGCGAGGGAAATTAGCATTTTTGAATTTTTTTTTTCTCAAATAATATTAAATTTTAATTATTCCTGAAATCCTTTCCTTAATATTTTTAATTACAAAATTTTATCTTCAGTTTGTACATTGGATTTTGTTACGTACCACGCCCTACCATAAATTTAAATAATATTAAGGAATCAATTTTTTCTTTTGGTTTATATATTTAAAAAAAAAAAATTAAAAGTAAAAAATGCTGAGCAGATTATATATATGAGCAATTTTTTACATCCCATAAGCCACTAATTTTCTTAATTTCTATTTATATTAGGCAAATTAATTTTCATCATCGCTACTTGCTCATATATTTAAGATAGAAAAGAGAATAAAATGAAAAAAAAAAAAAATTAGTTTTCATCTGATTTTATATATTTCCTTTCCTTTTATCTCGCAAAATTCTTATATGATGTCAATCAACCAAAGCCAATCAAAAAATGTTTTCTAATATTTTTCATATATTAAATAAAAATATTTCCTAAAAAGATAATTTAATTTTAATACAACACTAATAATATTATACACTACTCCTAATTAAATGCCAAAACCCCTTTCATGGTATATATAATAGCGAACTAAGAATTTGAACTTAAAGGGAGTTGTATTAAAAAAAGAAAAAACTAATTTGTTGATCCTGTCTTCAAATTCATCCTATTCAAATTTATAATTGCTGGCTATGAATTCGATCATAGTTTTTAACAAGTAATTTCCTTTAAATGCTAAAAATTTATTTAGGTTGTTTAGTCAGGAAGAAAATTCCAATTTGATTGATGAGAATTGGGCAAAATTAGAAAGATTATAATTATCTTTTTATTCCCATTAAGAGAACTATAATTTCCTTTAAATTACTTTACAAGCATTTATACTTATGATTTAGGTTTAATTAAAATATTAGAATGTATATAATCACAACTAACATGCATGACCTAATTAGCTAGTCCACATAACAAAAAATGAATAAAAAACTTCACAACTATATAAGTAAAAATTAATTGAAATACAAAAAATTATTACTAGTTAACACAAGTGATATAGGTTTAAGTGTCTAAATTTCAAACCGGGATGAATTTTGGGGCACCGTGAGTTTCGAAACTTCCACATTGACCTTGCGGATGTGTTGGAACTAACTCACTCAATTTAGGCCTCAAATGTGTGATTCGGACACTTGAACTATGAAATGAATAAATTATGTACATTATGGAACTCATTTTAATTCTATGTATCTAACTTTTAAACTTGGAAGTGTTTTCAGGTATTGTTAGCTCCAACAAATCCATTTTGACCTCACAGATATGTAGGAATAGACTCCACTAAAAACTGAAAACGCACGCGCGCGCATGCACACACACACACACACAAATTCTTAAGTTAATTGATTATGATCCTAATATTTTATAGATTTATAGGATGATAAGACACCCACAAACTTTGGAGATGAGTAGTAAGTTTTGTGAAAGTACAAGAATTTGTTTTAATAATCTAATCCATACTACACCACCTGATGCTATATATCTTTCAATCAAACAATTATCATTCTCATCAACAAAGATAAATCCAGGCTTTTGTCGCTACTAGTTGAACAACTACGACAAGATGAGTCCAACTCTAGTTGTTGCCATCAAAATACACAAATTAACGTATTGTCATTCTCATCAACAAAGGACTTGGTTCTTTCCATTAAATAGATTTGGAGAAATTTGAACTAGAGGAGCTGCTAGTAGAAAAATGTCGCTTTCTAATTTTTCTAATTTTAGAGCCTCAATCACATTACAACAAATCCCTTTAAAGGTGCTTGATTTTTTATCAAACAATATTCAAATGTCTATAAAATTAATAGCATAGAAAATCTAATCTCTACAGATAAAGAAATACAATTTACTACGACTTGTAACGAGTTATGGGCAGGTTAAGTGTTAAAATGCATTCAATGCAAATAAATTAAAATTAAATTTTATGAAAAATATTAAGATGTTTTACTGTTTCTCTATTACATATTGATACAGTACAAAACTAAGTTTAATAATCTTACTAAATTATCGAACGACGTGATCTTTTCAATACGTAAGAACGGAAATACAAATAATTAAGTACTTTTGAATATTATTTTCTTTCCTAGCCTTTGATTTACATTTACAACACAGTATAATTCATGTCTGATACATATTGCACTAGCATTTTTTTTTTTTTTAAAGAAGGGAGGCACCTGCATTTATTTATTGATAACCCCTCACTTTTGGCAGAGGAATACCGTGGTTACAAGACAATCAATGGGAGATAACAAAGGACAACACGTTAAAAACCTCCCAAAGAACAACACCAACATCCAATCAAAAATCGGGTTACAAGTCCAAATAAAACAAAACAAAACAAAACGGAACCTACAAAACAAACCTCATGTAACAAAACAAAACAAAAGATAAACAACATAAGGCATAAGCTAAAACCAAAAGGAAATCAGCTAAACATACCGCATGTACGCTGTACACATCTTTTCCAATTTATACAACCTATTGCTAACTCTAGGGAGTTGATTACTATTTGTAAACAAACTATTCCTCCCCATAGCACCTTGTCAAGCCAAGGCATCTGCCACTTTATTCCCTTCTTTATACCAATGATTTATCGAAAAATCTACTCCCTCCAATAAACCAATAAGCTGCTCCCAAAAATCCCACAAATACCACAAGGAGCACTTCCTAGCTCTAATCCAATTAACTACAATATTCGAATCACATTCAATATCGATACAGGTATTGCCCAAATATTTGCAAATCTTTATTCCCTCCAACACAGCTCTCAATTCAACTTCATTATTTGAACAAGGACCTAAATATTTTGAAAAACCAATCACAAAAGAACCTGTATGGTCTCTAAGGATGCCACCACCACCCGCCAGCCCTAGGTTCCCTAGGCTGCTCCCATCCAAATTTAGTTTCAACCTCCCTTGCCTTGATTTTAGCCATCTCAAACTTTGTATAGTTTTAATTCTTTTATTCACATTTTGCACTTCCAGATTCTGTAATACCTAAAAATCAACATCCTTTAATTGAACCATTTCTGTCATGTTCCTACTCAAAACCTCCACCCAATACTTAATGGAGAGCCACACATCAGTACTACTCTCTAATTTTCCTCCCATTTTAGCCACACATCTCCTTCTCTACAACCTCCACACTACTAAACAAGGAATCAAACCCATCAAAGAACCCAGTTGAGAGAACCTGGAAGCCCTATTAAACCACATTTAGACTCTTTCTTTCCAACTTTGTTGCCTAAGGGAAGGGACACATACCTTCACCGAAACCTTCCTCCAAACCTCAGAAGCAAGGTCTCCCTTATTTAACACATGCTCCAAATCTTCTGATTGCCTCATCTCACAACAATTACACGTCGAAACAAGTGAAACCCCCACCCTTTTCACCTTTTCATCAACACTTAGGCACTCAAAAGCAGCCTTCCACATACAGATAGAAATTTTCTTCGGTAACCATTTGTTCCAAACCCATTTACCCCAATCAAATTTTGGAGCTCTAACTCTGATAACATCCCATGCGGATTTTGCATTAAAGTAACCATCCTTTTTCGAGACCCATAAAAGAATGTCCGAAGAATTTCTAAGATTTTTCACCTTTTCAATCACTTCATCTAGTTTACTAAACCCTAGATTCCTCTGCAAATTTTCCACATCCCACGCATTATTGATAACCAACTCTTTTAATTTGATATGAGATTATGCACCATTTGGACAATCTGCAAACAAAGGTCCCGAATCTAGAAACTTATCATACCACAATTTTACATCTCTTTCTCTAACCTTCCACTTAGATTTACTTAACAGTTCAGGCATACCCTGCAGAACTTTCCTCCAAAAGGAAGAATCCGATCCATGCGATCTGCAAAGAGTAATATGTCCTCCTTTCACATATTTAGCTTTAAAAAATCTAGCCCATAAAGAATTTTGAGTTAATAAATGCCAACCAAACTTCATGAATAAAGACCGTTATACTTTCGAAATGTCCCTTACTCCTATGCCCCCCTCCTCCACAGGAACACACAATTTCTTCCCAGCCCTCCATTTCATTTTTTCTTTTCCATCCTTAAATCCCTAGAAAAAATAGGCAAACATATCTTGTATTTTTTTAATCACCAGTTTCGATACATTTAGAATAGCTAACAGATGCAATGACATACTTGAAAACACATGTATCAACCAAACAAGACGACCTCCTTGAGACAACAGTATACTTTTCCAGCCCTCAACTCTCTTACTGATTTTTTGGATTAAAGGGTCAAAATGATAGCCTTTCAATTTACCATCCACTATTGGCACACCCAAATACGTGAAAAGAAATTTACCCTCAATAAAACCAGTCTCTTGAAGAATTTTTCCTTTCCTCTGAACACCCAACTTGTTTGAGAAAAAAATAGCTGATTTATCTTTATTTACCCTTTGGCCAGTCCAGTTTTCATACTCCTTAATCACCTCCATTAACTGACTAACAGATTTTTTTCCAACATTAGCAAAAATCACAACATCATCCGCGTACATTAAATGCGATATAATAAGTGCACCACACGGGTGTTCAAATGGTAAAATCCGCTTCTCATACCACTTTTTTGAATTAATTTAGAAAGAATTTCTTCCATGATGATGAAAATATACGGTGACAACGGATCCCCTTACCTCAAGCCCCTTTTTGATATGAAGAAACCTTTATAAGTGCCATGCATCATGACAGAAAACCATGGAGTGGAAATACAATTCTGAATCAACTTACAAAATTAATCTGGAAAACCAAGAGCTTGAAAAATCTGATCTACCACCTGCCACTCCACTCAATCATACGCTTTGCTCATATCAAGCTTAAGCATTATATTACCTCCTCTCAGCCGCCTACATAATAATTTTGTCATCTCTTGAGTAAGCGTTATATTTTCAAAAATACTCCTCCCTTTCACAAAAGCACCTTGTTCTAAAGATATTAAATCACCCATCATCAATGAAAGCTTACCAACAAGGATTTTGGAGAAAATTTTATAGATTATGTTACAAAGACTTATTAGTTGAAATTTATCAAAAGACTGAGGATCCTTTACTTTAGGAATAAGCACTATGTAAGAGGAACAAAAACACTGAGGCAACATATCACCTTTGAAGAATTCTCTTACCGCATCTATCACATCATTTTTAATAATATTCAACCAGGTAATATAGAAAGAAGACCCAAACCCATCCGGTCCCGAGCTACTATTCATAGAAATAGACAAAACAACTTCATAAACCTCCTCCTCAGTCGGTTCTTCCCTCAGCTGACCTATAGACTCCTCAGAAACTACCGAATGGATGATATCTTCCAGGTTTGACCTTTGCACTGAACTATTTTGCCCCAAGAATTGCTCAAAATACTTCATAGCCTCATCATGGACCATTTGCATATTTTCCAACACCGAACCATCAGGAAGCGTCATTGAATTTACACAAGAATTTCACCTTTTTTGCATAATCACAGCATGGAAAAACTTTGAATTCTGATCCACATTTATCAACCATTTCATCTTTGCTTGTTGCGCCAATCTAGCCTCTTCCTTTCTATACGAAACCTCCAATTCAGCCTTAGAAACAAGGAACTTTTCTTCAACTGATTCCAAGTATTCTGTCTGCAATAAATTCTCATATTTTTCCACCCTTTCCTCCAACTCTCGAATAAAACTACCAACACGACCGAAAGTCTGTTTATTCCACACCCTAAGCCTTTGTTTTAGCCTTTTTAATTTACCCCCCAATTTAAACAATCCTGAATCCACCACAATGCGTTCTCTCCAAGATGATTCAACCTTTTCCAAAAAATCCCCATGTGACGTCCGCATGTTCTGAAACCTAAAAGGTGCTAGCCCATACCTCTCCAAACTCGCACACAACTGTAATAAGATAGGAGAATGATTTGAAGTATTTCTTTTCAACAAAGAAGTCTTAGCTTCACCATATTTTATAGAAAAAACATTATTAATCAGCACCCTGTCCAGTTTCGCCCAACTTCTTCTCAAACCTTGTTGGCTGTTACACCATGAAAATTAACTTCCTTCGAATTTGAGGTCCAATAACCCACAACTATTAATACAACCATTGAATTCATCCATAGATGAACCCAAGCGAGGTCCACCTCCCACCCTTTCCTCATCTGACCGAATTACATTAAAATCTCCCATAACAACCCAAGCCACATCAACACTCGACATCCCCTGAAGCTGTTCCCATAAATCTCTTCTCTCAATATGATAACATTTAGCATATACAAAAGTAAGAAGCAGGGAGCCTCTATCCTATGTTAACAAAACTGTCACACATTGATTTAAGATACCCACCCAATCCACTTGAACATCATCTTTCCAGAACAACCAAATCTTCCCACCATCCTCTACATTAGAACAAAAGTTAGTAAATTGCAAATACATCGCCCACCTTCGTATCATTTCTATATCTTGAAAAGGTTTCGAGACTGCCAAAATCGAAACTTTCTTATCCTTTAGAATTTGTTTCAATCTTCCCTTCGACGTGCCCAACCCTCTTATATTCCAAAACATAATTTTGTCCATCATAGGTTCAACTTTTGAGGTATTGCCTTAGACCTCTTAGATTTTCTCACTTGTCCATCATCTTTATTTCTTCCTTCCGATTCACCCACTGTCACATTACCTGGATCAGAATAATATTCTTTTTGAGTATCAATGCAAACCTCCAAATCTCCCTCAGATATGATAATTATCCGTCCACACTCCACCTTCCACTTCCCCCTCTCTCTCGTCCACCTCCTCCGCTAAAATCAACTCTCCATCCTTATCCTTTTCAACTTTTCCCCTCCCCCCTTCATGAACAACTCCGATTTCCTAAACAGACCTAGAACAGTCTCCCAGTTCAACTTGCACCCCTACCACCCCTAACTTCTGGTCTTTACAATGATCGACTTTCTCTCCACTATTATTCTCTACCAAATTAACTTCCTCCACTTTTTTAGTACCCACATTATTAACCTCATTCACAATTTTTTTTATTTTTCTCAATCACCTTCGACGGACCATTCACGTTTCCATCCTTCTTCTCCTCCACCCGTTGTTCCTGACTCTTCAAAACAGGACCTTCCTCTTCAACTATCATATTCTCTTTTCTACCCACTTCTTTCCAAACCATCACATCTACCTCCTTCCTCATACCTACCTTCCTTTTATCCTTAGGCTTAACTCTGAACCGGTATACTACTTCAGTGTGACCTTGCCTACAACATTTGTTACAATAGAAACCCCTTTTCTCATATATTACCCTTTGTCAATTCTGTTTTTGTCCTACCACCAACGAAAAACCCTCCATAGGATCCTTCTGCAAATCCACCTCAACACATAATCTCGCACTTGTGGCTCGTGTTCAATATAACCGATTAGTCCGAAGACATGGCCCAAGATCAGAGGGAGAGAGCGAGGGATCGAGAGAGAGAGAGAGAGAGAGAGAGAGAGAGAGAGAGAGAGAGAGAGAGAGAGAGAAGCTTCATGGGCAAAAGCTAAGGCCACCAGATATAAAGGGATACAATGTTGGTGGCCGACCTGATCGCAACGGTCAGAAAATAAAAATTGCCCGCCTACCTGAACGCCGGTGATGGAAATTGGCATTTTTGAACAATGGTCACAAACCCTAATTTTACGTTTATTCGGAAAACCCCCTTATTTTATGTAAATTTAGAAAACCCCAAGAAACCAGCCAATTGAAATGATAAGAAAAAAATTTAATAAAAAGCATGTGTTGGAAAATTGCTACCAACTTTTTCTTGGAGTTGAACCAGCTCGAGGGTTTAGGGTTTGCAAGGTAGGTTTCGTAATTTCCATGTTCCGTTAGGGGTGATTTTGAAATTTCTACCTTTTAATTCTTTCTTTTTTTTGTCACCACTAGCCAAAAATATTTATAGAAAAAAAACACATTTTTATAAATTAAGAATAAAAAAACACATATTTATAGAAAAATATGAATATTTTATTACCATTATAAATTATAATGGTAATAAATAACATATTCTAATTATAATTTTTTTTTAAAAAGGTAATTCGACATTTGCATTTTTTGAAAAACAGAAGAAGAAGATAAACACAGGGAAAGTATAACATGAATAAATATACATATAATTTAGCAAGACAGCAACAATTGTACAGATGGATGCCTTCTGGTGAGTCCGTCACCAAAATTGGATCAAAATAATCTGTGCAAAACTTTTGTTTTCAAGAGTTTTTTTTCTGAAATTAATTTTAATTTTATTTATGTGCACTTCCATGTCGTCTCCATCCTCCGCACCCAATCTCCTCTGCCACCGCCGGTCTCGTCCAGCGACTAGAGCATCGCCGAGTAGAACTTGAGGCCATTGACGAAATCCCGGCAAAACGATGACGTGCCGGCGTCCGCCCACTCTTCGCCGTCCACAAACACCACGACGTGAGGCGAGAAGCGCTGGAGATTGCTCTACAACTTCACGATTCATTAGAATTCCCTCGGCGGATGAGTTGTTGGGTCTACCCGGTGGGGTTGAGGAGACTTGTAGAGCATCCGCCGCCGCCTGGTGCTCTGGTTCTGCCTTGCAGGGTTGCTGCTGCAGCGCTTGAGGCCGATAAGAGACGACTGAACTGACGAAGGCTTCGAGAATTTGAGCTTTGATACGGCCACTCACCTCTGTTCTGGATGTCCGCCGGAGCCCCAACCCCGCAGCAGACGTTCCGCCTTCTGCCGCTGGAATACTGGCCTCGCTGCCAGACGCGTTGGCCCACTCCGACGACCTTTGGCATGGCTCAATCAATGGTTGCAGACTCCCGCCTGGAAGCCCCTGCAAAGGGCTGCGTTCTACTTCAAAGAAGCTCTTCACTCTCTCGTCGTCGGTTCGAACCGGCCTAATCGTTGTTCTTCTTCTTCGGAAATCGTTCAGATGATCCGAGCTTACAAGGCCTTCTCCAGCATCTCCCCAATTATGATGTTCTCTTATTTTGCCGCCAATCAAGATGGTCGTTCACATGTCGCTGGCGACCCTCATGCGCCTAGCTCGATGAACGGCGTCGCCGTGTTCCTGACCAATCTCCGGCACCTGTCGCTTCGCGTCGTGGTGTTCGTGGACCTCAAAGGGTGGGCGGACGCCGGCACGTCATCGTTTTTTCGGGATTTCGTCAACGGCCTCAAGTTCTACTCGGCGATGCTCGAGTCGCTGGCGCGATGGGCGGCGGCAGAGGATATTGGGTGGGGAGGATGGAGACGAAAGTGCACATCAATTGTGGAAATAAAGTGACACCCAAACTTTTCTTAAATATTTTAGATTAAATTAAAATTAATTTTAGAAAAAACTCGTAGTTTCAAGACAGAAACAGAAACGGAGGAAAGCGAATCGGAGGTCTGAAATTAGCAGACTTTCACCAAAAAGAAAGCAGGCTTGCAACTTCATCAATTATATTAAACCAACCAATTTCGTAACAATATTATCCAGCTAATCCATTATTATGAGGTGCGTACCACAAATTAAAACAGGTTTAGTTGTTTCACCCGCTAATCCGGACACGACCCGAGATCAGAGAGAGTGAGCGAGGGATCAAGAGAGAGAGAAGCTTCACTGGCAAAAGCTAAGGCCTCCGGATATAAAGGGATACAATGTCGGTGGCCGACCTGATGGCAACGGCCAGAAAATAAAAATTGCCCGCCTGCCTGAACGCCAGTGATGGAAATTGGCATTTTTGAATAATGGTCACAAATCCTAATTTTTCGTATATTCAAAAAACCCCCTAATTTTATGTAAATTCGGAAAACCCCAAGAAACCGGCCAATGGAAATGATCAAAAAGTAAAAAAAAATCAATAAAAAGCATGTGTCGGAAAATTGCTACCAACTTTTTTCTTGGGGTTTAGGGTTTGCAAGGTAGGTTTCGTAATTTCTATGTTCCGTTAGGGGTGATTTTGAAATTTCTACCTTTTAATTCTTCTTGTTTTTTTGTCACCACGAGCCAAAAATATTTATAGAAAAAAAAAACACATATTTATAAATTAAGATTAAAAAAACACATATTTATAGAAATATATGAATATTTTATTACCATTATAAATTAAAGTTCTGATGAATATTTACTAAAAATATACATATATTTTAAAAGTGTTACTCTTTAATAAATAACATATTGCAATTATTATTTTTTTATAAAAAGGTAATTAGGATTAGCAATTGCTTGTTAACATGAAATATTAAAAAATTATTATAAGAAAAAGAGAAGATATATATAATATCATATTACTCTCAGAAAAATATTATTATTATTATTTTTAAATGGAAAGAAAAATATCAAGTTATAAGGAATGAATGTTATAATTATGTATATAACATGTAGTCATATGGATGCGCTTTGATGGGTGAACAATGTCACAAACCTTAATTTTACGTTTATTCGGAAAACCCCCTAATTTTACGTAAATTTAGAAAACCCCAAGAAACTAGCCAATCGAAATGATAAGAAAAAAAATTCAATAAAAAGCATGTGTCGGAAAATTGCTATCATCTTTTTCTTGGAGTTGAACTACCTCGGGGGTTTAGGGCTTGCAAGGTAGGTTTCGTAATTTCCATGTTCCGTTAGGGGTGATTTTGAAATTTTTGCCTTTTAATTCTTCCTTTTTTTTTGTCACCACTAGCCAAAAATATTTATAGAAAAAAAAACACATTTTTATAAATTAAGAATAAAAAAACACATATTTATAGAAAAATATGAATATTTTATTACCATTATAAATTAAAGTTCTGATAAATATTTATTAAAAATATGCATATATTTTAAAAGTGTTACTCTTTAATAAATAAAATATTCTAATTATAATTTAAAAAAAAAAAGGTAATTCGACATTTGCATTTTTTGAAAAAAAGAAGAAGAGGATAAACACAGAAAGTATAACATGAATAAATATAACATGAATAAATATACATATAATTTAGCAAGACAGCAACAACTGTACAGATGGATGCCTTCTGGTGAGTCTGGCACCAAAACTGGATCAAAATAATCTGTGCAAAACTTTTGTTTTCAAGAGTTTTTTTCTGAAATTAATTTTAATTTTATTTATGTCACTTCCATGTCGTCTCCATCCTCCGCACCCAATATCCTCTGCCGCCGCCGGTCTCGTCCAGCGACTAGAGCATCGCCGAGTAGAACTTGAGGCCGTTGACGAAATCCCGGCAAAACGATGACGTGCCGGCGTCCGCCCACTCTTCGCTGTCCACAAACACCACGACGTGAGGCGAGAGGCGCTGGAGATTGCTGTACAACTTCACGATTCATCAGAATTCCCTCGGCGGATGAGTTGTTGGGTCTACCCGGTGGGGTTGAGGAGACTTGTAGAGCATCCGCCGCCGCCTGGTGCTCTGGTTCTGCCTTGCAGGGCTGCTGCTGCAGCGCTTGAGGCCGATGAGAGACAACTGAACTGACAAAGGCTTCGAGAATTTGAGCTTTGATACGGCCACTCACCTCTGTTCTGGATGTCCACCGGAGCCCCAACCCCGCCGCAGACGTTCCTCCTTCTGCCGCTGGAATACTGGCCTCGCTGCCCGATGCGTTGGCCCACTCCGACGACCTTTGGCATGGCTCAATCAATGGTTGCAGACTCCCGCCCGGAAGCCCCCCCAAAGGGCTGCGTGCTACTTCAAAGAAGCTCTTCGCTCTCTCGTCGTCGGTTCGAACCGGCCTAATCGTTGTTCTTCTTATTCGGAAATCGTTCAGACGATCCGAGCTTACAAGGCCTTCTTTGGCATCTCCCCAATTCCGATGTTCTCTCATTTTGCCGCCAATCAAGATGGCCGTTCACATGTCGCTGGCGACCCTCGTGCGCCTAGCTCGATGAACGGCGTCGCCGCGTTCCTGACCAATCTCCGGCACCTGTCGCCTCGCGTCGTGGTGTTCGTGGACCGCGAAGGGTGGGCGGACTCCGGCACGTCATCGTTTTTTCGGGATTTCTTCAACGGCCTCAAGTTCTACTCGGCGATGCTCGAGTCGCTGGCGCGATGGGCGGCGGCTGAGGATATTGGGTGGGGAGGATGGAGACGAAAGTGCACATCAATTGTGGAAACAAAGTGACACCCAAACTTTTCTTAAATATTTTAAATTAAATTAAAATTAATTTTAGAAAAAACTCACAGTTTCAAGAGAGAAACAGAAACGGAAAGCAAACCGGAGGTCTGAAATTTGCAGACTTTCACCAAAAAGAAAGCAGGCCTGCAACTTCATCAATTATATTAAACCAACCAATTTCGTAACAATATTATCCAGCTAATCCATTGTTATGAGGTGCGTACCACTAATTAAAACAGCTTCAGCTGTTTCACCCGCTAATCTAGACCCGACCCGAGATCAGAGAGAGTGAGCGAGGGATCAAGAGAGAGAGAAGCTTCACTGGAAAAAGCTAAGGCCTCCGGATATAAAGGGATACAATGTCGGTGGCCAACCCGATCGCAACTGTCAGAAAATAAAAATTGCCCACCTACCTTAACGCAGTGATGGAAATTGGCATTTTTGAATAATGGTCACAAATCCTAATTTTTCGTATATTCAGAAAATCCCTAATTTTATGTAAATTCGGAAAACCCCAAGAAACCGGCCAGTAGAAATGATAAAAAAGTTAAAAAAAAAAAAAAAAAAAAGCATATGCCGGAAAATTGCTACCAACTTTTTTCTTGGGGTTTAGGGTTTGCAAGGTAGGTTTCGTAATTTCCATGTTCCGTTAGGGGTGATTTTGAAATTTCTGCCTTTTAATTCCTCTTGTTTTTTTGTCACCACTAGCCAAAAATATTTATAGAAAAAAAAAACACATTTTTATAAATTAAGATTAAAAAAACATATATTTATAGAAATATATGAATATTTTATTACCATTATAAATTAAAGTTCTGATAAATATTTACTAAAAATATACATATATTTTAAAAGTGTTACTCTTTAATAAATAACATATTCCAATTACAATTTTTTTTATAAAAAGGTAATTATGATTAGCAATTACTTGTTAACATGAAATATTAAAAAAATATTATAAGAAAAACAGAAGATATATATAATATCATATTACTCTCTGAAAAATATTATTATTATTATTTTTAAATGGAAAGAAAAATATCAAGTGATAAGGAATGAATGTTATAATTATATATATAACATGTAGTCATATGGATGGATGGAGAGGAATCACTCAATCACTGATTATGATTTAACTCAGTGATAAATAATCAATTACACATAAAACACACTTAAATTTCAATAATAATCTGGAAAAACTTTGATTGCATACAAACACTCAATTGATTTCAACAATAATATGAAAAATACAACGGACTTTCAAAATATACAATCTCTCCCTCTCTACACCACATATTTTACACACACATATAACTCCATATGTATAGCAAAGGATGGGATGGTAGGTGGAGTTTTAAAACCAACAAATGTGGCTAGAGTTGGTAAAGTTGGTTGTCTACTCAAACTCAACAATTCAACGAAACAGAATAGGGTTGGTGATGGTGGCCGCCACCGTCAAGTTTAATTTTCAACACGCTCATTGTATTGAATTAAAATATATAGAGGGTGCACACATATTATGGATATGATTAAAAAAATAGTTTTCATCTTATTTTATATTTTTCCTTTCCTTATCTCACAAAATTCTTATATGCTTTCGATCAAACAAAGCCAATAAAAAATGTTTTCTAATATTTGTAATATATTAAATGAAAATATTTCCTAAAAAGATAATTTAATTTTAATACAAGACTAATAATATTATACGCTACTCCTAATTAAATGCTAAAACCCCTTTCACGGTATATTTAATTGGGAACCAAGAATTTGAACTTAAAAGAAGTTGTATTAAAAAAAAGAAAAAACTTATTTGTTGATCCTATCTTCAAATTCATCCTATTCTAATTTATAATTGTTGGCTATGAATTGGATCATAGTTTTTAACAAGCAATTCCCTTTAAATACTAAAAAATTATTTAGGCTGTTCAGTTGGGAAAAAAATTCCAATTTGATTGAGAATTGGACAAAATTAGATAGATTTTAATTAAGTTCTTGTTTCAACCTCCAGCAACTTTTTTTTTCCCCATTAAGAGAACTATAAATAGGCATACAAAAAACTAGAATTCGTTAACTTCTTCTCTTAAATGAATATGATAGATATACTGGTATTCAAGTTAAATTCATGAAAGGTCCTGTTATTTCTAATGTAATTTTTGATAATAAACTTGTTAGCTCTTATGTGTTAGCTCTTTGATTATTGTTGTATTCAATGTCGTGATCTCATGCATGGTTACATAGAAATTTTAGAAAAGTGAAACAATATTTGGTATCTTTTGATTTTAATTGGATATCTGATTTGAAAGATTCACATAGACACCAAAATTACGAATAAAAGAATATAAAAAATGATATGGGAGAAATAAGTTGAGCATACCTCATTTCCATTTATACTATCTATTTGAATATCTTTTTGAGCCCCTATAAACCTTTTTTAATTTAATTGTTACGTGTCTGATATAATGCTAGTTCTCAAGGTTAATTTTGTTTCAATGCCTAGCTTTTTAGGGATTGTTTAATTTGCAAGATCAAGACCTTTGCTTGAAAAAAAAAATAAAAAATATTTTTTTTCCTCTCTCTCTCTGTATCAAATACTATTATTAAAACATATTCTAATATAATTAAAAATTAAAAATAATTAAAGATTAATGATGTGTAAAATCAATTTTTTATTTAATTTAACATATAAATATAGATCATTTTCCTTTTCTATTTTCTTGATAACCAAACATGAAAATTTGATTTGATATTCTTTCATATTTTTCTTTTCTTTCCAATTCCAAACTAGGGCTAAGTGTCATGAAAATTGTAATAATACGTAGCTATAGGTCCCAACAATGAAATAATCTCGCATTAGTTAGTTTACTCCCATGGTTATCGAAAACTTTCTACCAAAAAAAAAAAAAAACTTTAGTGATGGACGAAAACCATTACTGCTACTTAATTGTGACAAGTTAGTGACGGTCCAAAATTGATTACTATATTGACGGTCTCAATCGACTATTAGTGATGCTTTCAAGAAACATCATTACTAGGTAGTTAATAATGACATTTCTAACCGCCACTAAAAATAGAAAACTATTACTAAAAACTATAATTTTTTGAAACAGAAACTCATCACTACTACTGGGCTTTTAGTTAAATCCTTCACTACTACTTGACTTTTAGTGATGAATTTGAAACCATCACTAAAAGTACAATAGTAGTGACGAATTTAAATCAGCTGGTAAAAGTTTAATATTAGTGATAGATTAAATCCATCACTAATGTTGGATTTTTAGTGATACTTTCTAACAGTCGAGTAGTAGTGACGATTCCTCGTCACTAAAAGTCCACTTGTAGTGATGAATATTAAAGGATCACTAATAGGCCTATAGTTTAATAATGACAAATTTAGAAACGTCACTACTAAATTATAAAATTTCAAATTTTTTTTTTCGAATTCAGGCATTCCTATGAAAACCCTGTAAATAAGTATTATTTATCATACATCCTTCAATTATAATTCTTCGTCGATTGACAATCATCTAGAAAATAGAAGATATGTGCATAAACACAGGAATTGTTTAAGTTATTTTACAAGTATTTATAATTATAATTCAGGTTTAATTAAAATATTAGAATGCGTATAATCACAACTAACATGCATGACCTAATTAACTTTCAAACCGATGTGAATTTTGGGGCACTGTGAGTTTCGACACTTCCACATTGATCTTGTGGATGTGTTGGAACTTATTCACTCAATTTAGGCATTAAATGCCCGATTTGGACACTTAAGCTCTAAAATGAATAAAATATGTGTTGAGCTTATAGGTCACACCCGGTTTTGATTATGACAAATATTTAGGTATTTGATGGCTTTCAAGTGTTTGTGCAGGCTTAGATGAGTATCTCAAGGAATGACACTTGAAGTAAGACATGAAGACCCTGAAGATTTTAATTCATATTGTAAATTCAATTAATGTAATATGGGTCTGTAATAGTAACTAGGGATATGGTCTGTATGAATTACCTGCATATCATGCATATAAGATATATGGTAAGCTCAGTAAGACCCTAGATAGTATGACTCTAGGTCCCAACACTCATGCACACATATCATACAAAATATAGGAGTGTTAAAAATGCACTTAATTAAATATTTTTAGGGAATTTGAGAGAGCTTGTGCGACCGAAACCTAGGAGTTCAAAACTCCTTAGGCGCTCGAACTGTTGAGAAGTCAACAGTTGACTTAGGCTCTCAGGTAACCGAACAAATTTGTGCATACCGTCCACGGGTGCCTGAACTACCTAAAAAGGAAATTTCACCAACTCGGGCTACCGAGTGATTTAGTTCAAATTAAGCCCCGGGTGACCGAACACATGAGTTTGGGCTATCAAACCTATGACTGGGCACCCGAAAAATCGAAAAAATGTTTATGACTTTGATTCGGGCTGATGAACCAATTTAAAGACCTTTAATTATTGTGTCTGTTCGGGCGACCGAACCATAGGTCAGCCACCCAAATCTCGCAGGGTTAAAAATATTTTTACTGTGGTAAATACGGGTTATTTCAGGTTAATTACATTTAAACACTTTGAAACTTTTCTAAGAATGCCCAACAAGTCCCAAACGGTTATAATTTTACCCTTGCCTATAAATATAGGCTCATCTGTGAGGATTAGCAATTAATTAGCAATTTCATTAGCCAAAAAATCATCTCTTTTGAAAATACTCTCTTTGTCCAAATACTCTCAAATTTCCATTCCCTTAATACATTTTGAGATTGTGAGAGCATATTTAGTGTGATTGTGATTGTTAGGTTTCGCTAAAAACTCCCATTTGCTTGTTTGATTGTGATATTATTTTTGGGAAGTTTGACATAGTTTTATCCCACTGATTTCACATTATAAATCATTGTTGGGATAGACTAGCAAGTTTTGAGGTCTTTGCATAATTGTTGCAAGGCTTTCATAGCTTTGATTTTTGTTGTGCAAAAATATTTTTAACAAGCAAAATATTTTCAAACTAGTAGTGTGTTTATTTCATTGAAGAAAATCATCTTGAACTAGTTTGAACATCTGATTGATATCTTTAGAATATCGATTTGCTATTGAAATGTACTTTGCTTAAATTCCAAGATATTGTTTGTATTGAATACTCTTGAGCATTTCATTGATAATATCATATTGAGTGTTGTTTGCACAATTATTTGCATTACTGAACTTACATTATATCCATATTATTGATATGTATGTGATTGCGCGTATTGGGTACATATCTGTTTTACATGAAAGTATAATCACTGTACTAGTTAATTGATAAAATATGGTTGTATTCCAGGTGTGGCCTGAGGGAGCGGTAATCCAGCCTGGTAAGGATTGTGTAAAGGTTGAGGTCAGCCCTGTGCTAATTGACCTGATTGTTTAGGTGCCGCTCCACCCATTTAAGTGAGCATTATAGTGGTAATCCTTGTGCTTGTTAGCCAAGGCGGGGACGTAGGCAATTTTTCGAACCTCGATAACACTTCTGGGTGTCACTTCTTTTTACTGCTTTCTGGTGTATGCTTAGTTGATTAAATTACGCTATTTAATTTCTACTACATATTGCAATTGATTTATTTTACCTGCACTACATTGACTTTAGGGTTGTGAAAATACTACTGTTAGGATACTGACCTAAGGCATTAATTTTAAAAACACCAATTCACCCCACTCTTGGGATCACGGTAAAGCTAACAATATGTAAATTGTGGAACTCGTTGTAATTTTAAGTATCTAACTTTCAAACCTAGAAGTGTTTTCAAGTATTGTTAGCTCCAACAAATCCACTTTAACCTCACAGATGTGTAGAAATAGACTCTACTTAATTTTGACCTCATTGGATACGAGAGTTTCAAATGAACTAAGTAATTTTAACAGTAAAATCTAATTTGATTTTTTAAGTATCCAACCTTAAAACTGAGATAAATTTTAGGGCATTATGAGTTTCGACACTTGCAGTTTGATGTTATAAAAAAAAAATCGGGGGGGGGGGGGGGGGGAGTCCAGTGCACAAAGCTCTCATGTATGCGGGTCCAGGGAAGGGGCGAACCACAATGGGTTTATAGTAGGCAGTCTTACCTTGTATTTTTGCAAAAGGCTATTTCCATGCCTCGATTGACCCCATTCAATTTGGATCTTGTATGCCTGATTTAGATACTTGAGTTCAAAATGAACAAAGTACCAAAACTATAAAATTGAGCTTGGTTTTAAGTGTTCAACTTTCAATGAAGAACACTCGTCGACGAGAGAAGCGGGTTCGTCAACGATCCTAAAATACTTTGAAATTCTCTGTTGTGTGACCCTTCAAATTTTATTTTCCTTCTTTTCTATTTTTCCTTATTTTCTCAAAAATTAAAATTTTCAGGTCTCTACATTCTCCCCTCCTTACAAAATTTTGTCCTCGAAATTTGCTATCTATCACATTTTCAACCTTAAGGAAACCATCGCAATTTTATTAATTACCCTCACTTATGGCGGAAGAATACCATGGTTACAAGGGAGGGTTCTGGGAGATTACAACCATTCACATAAAAAGAAAACTCTCCCAAGACCATTTATAACCTAAAACCCAAAAGCACTAACTATCCTACCCTACACTATACAAGTCAAAATACATAAACTGTTATTTACTTTTACTTTTACTAGCTCAGCTTTGAGCTTCACCGAATAGGCGTGGATATTTCTAGTGCATTTTTTCCTCTAATTCCCATGAAACCTCCTCAACTGCATGAATACGCCATAATACTTTGTGTGTAGTTCCTATTCCTTTCGATCTAAAATCTGCACTAGCATTTCTTCATATGTCAAAGTATCCTTAAGCTCCAATGCCTCATAACTAATCACATGGGAGGGATCTGAGACGTATTTATTCAACATCAATGCATGAAATAAGTCATGAATTCGCGACAAAGCTGGGGGTAACACTAACCGATAGGCAACTGGACCGATCCTTTCCAGTATCCCAAACGGCCCAATATACCTAGAGTTAAGCTTACCATTCTTTCCGAATCTCATCACTCCTTTCATCGGTGCCACTTTCAGAAACATATGGTCCCCTACATCAAACTCCAACTCTCATCGAGGAGTATTTGCATAACTCTTCTGCCGACTCTGTGCTATTATGATCCTATCTCTAATAAGCTTAACTTTATCATAAGTTTGTTGGACTAACTATGTCCCCAAAATATGTCTTTCACCGATTTCATTGCAGTATAACGGAGATCTACACTTTTGGCCATACAATGCCTCATACGGGGCCATTTCAATACTGGCCTGGTAGTTGTTGTTATAAGCAAGCTTGACCAGTGGCATATACTGGATCCAACTACCACCAAAATCCAATATGAAGGCCTATAGTATATCCTATAATATCTGAATCATCCTCTCCGTTTGTCCATTGGTCTGAGGATGAAAAGTTGTGCTAAAAGTTAACTGAGATCCCAACGCTCTTGGTAAGCTTTTCCAGAATTGGGACGTGAAACGTGTATCCCGATCAGAAACGATAGACACAGGCACTCCATGCAGTCTAACTATCTCCTGTACATATAATTCTGCCTATCTACTCATGGAGTAGTTGACTCTAATGGGAAGGAAATGGGCAACCTTCGTCAACCGATCAGTGACTATCCAATTGGCGTCTTGTCCACGCAATACCGGTGGTAGCTTTGTGACAAAATCCATAGATATGTGCTCCCACTTCCATTCAGAAATGTGAAGTGGTTGCAATGATCCTGCTGGCCTATGGTGCTCAGCCTTCACCTGCTAGC